>NW_017681672.1:8800-10993 GCF_001879085.1 Nicotiana attenuata
GTTATTGATGAAAAAAGTAATTAAATTTGGCTTGCCTAGCTCTCATTAGTAGGCGCCATCACGACTCCCGAGGGTGGGAAATTCGGGTCATGACATAATAGAATAATAAGACATATGGGGAATCAAGAACTTGAGTATCTCTAGTATTTCAATGAATAAAGGTATTTACGAAAATTGTGCATTTGCTCGTTTTGTTTGTGTCGTATAGATCATGCCAAAAGAAAGAAGGGATAGCCTTAACATACCTGAGCCGGTTCTCTGGACAACCCTTCTAGCACGCGACAATTGTGACAAAATTCGTGATGTCAATATCGGAGTAGGATAAAATCCGCATAATATTCTTGAGAAAGATTATATCGGGCTTCTTTAGAATTGCCAAAAAAATATCACGTTGCTATGAGTTTGAATTATTGAATTCTTGTTGAGTCAGCAAATGTCACGTCACTAATGTTTCATATGAAATTGATGAGAATTCAAATCCCATTCATTACTGAATTTCATCCATCTCCTTAAGTGATTTTTGGAGGCATTTTATTATGGGGGTGGACCCCACTTTGGCAAGGTGACTAAGACATTAGTTCACCATATTTAGCCACCTTGAAGTGTGGCTTAAGAGTCACTAAATTGAGAAAGAGGGGCTTCCACGATGGGGCCTCATTTAGGAATTAGGACTCATTCAAGTCTTAATTTACTAATCATTAATTCCTTAATTAATTAATTAATTAACCCCCCCCCCCCATTAATCAACAATCAACCAATTATCCACCTAATTAATAATTCTCAAATTATTTAAAATATTTTTGATACACTTTATACATCATACTATCATGGTCATGTGGTACCTTGTATGGCAATAGTCTATAAATACCGGGTATTATAACTCGGACTGCATTTTTTTTCCAAATTGCCAAACTTCAACGAAACTTATTTTCTTCGACTTGCTTACCCTTTCACCTTCACAAATTTACTTATCTCTTGTTATAGTATAATACTTACAATACCAAAATAATCTCATTCCCGAACTTACGTCAATTTAGTTACGACGAAACTTTAACGTACGAAAATACGGGATGTAACATCTCATTTCCGAGTTTTCATCAATTTACTTATGGTGTAAGTTTCATGTAAGAAAATATAGGGTGTAATAGAAACCATCTTTCCTAGCCGAAATAGGACAATCGCTCTGGAAAAAATTTCACAGACACGCCGCATGGGGCGACGCGCCACACAAGGCACTTGTAGGGATCATCAAGGAGCATGTAATTCTTATCAGGCAGCAAAAGTGCACAGCCACGGCGCACCACGTGCCGTGGCAATGCAAAATGCTCAGAGCTTGGATTTTTGCTTGGTTTTTATATCCAGACGTGGTCCTCGATCCCTGAACACGATCCCAGCCTAATCCTGGATCATAATCTCTTACCATAAAAATGGCTGCATGCGCGGCAGCACCAACTATGAGAAATCCACCAATCACATGTGATGTGTGAACAATGACAGTTGTGTACCATAGTCAGTAGCTAGATACGGATAAGGGGGCATGGAATACATATGGTGAGCTACAACAATGGTTAAAGAGCCTAACATAGCTAAGTTAAGAGATAATTGAGCATGCCATGACGTTGTTAGGATCTCATATAGGCCTTTATGGCCCTGACCTGTAAATGGACCTTTATGAGCTTCTAAAATATCTTTTAGTCCATGACCAATACCCCAGTTGGTCCTATACATGTGACCTGCTATCAGGAAAAGAATTGCAATAGCTAAATGGTGATGGGCAATATCAGTCAGCCACAGACCCCCAGTTACTGGATCTAATCCTCCACGAAAAGTAAGAAAGTCCGCATATTTTGACCAATTCAAGGTGAAAAATGGGGTTGCTCCCTCGGCAAAACTGGGATAAAGTTGAGCCAAAAGATCTCGATTCAAGATAAATTCATGAGGAAGTGGTATCTCTTTAGGATCTACTCCAGCGTTTAGAAATTGGTTAATCGGTAAAGATACATGTACTTGATGCCCCGCCCAAGAGAGAGACCCAAGTCCTAGTAGCCCTGCCAAATGGTGATTCAGCATAGATTCTACATCTTGAAACCAAGCCAATTTTGGCGCCGCTTTATGATAATGAAACCAACCAGCAAAAAGCATTAACGCTGCAAAGACCAATGCCCCAATTGCTGTACAATAGAGTTGTAATTC
>NW_017681673.1:0-305 GCF_001879085.1 Nicotiana attenuata
CCTGAGTTGCGCCTTTTAGACGTAGGGCCTCCATTCCCTAGTCGCCTTTTAGCCAACATTAGGGCTCCAATCCCCGAGTTGAGCCTTTTACCTTTTGCCAACATTAGGGCTCCAATCCATGAGTTGAGCTTTTTACCTTTTGCCAACATTAGGGCTCCAATCCCTGAGTTGTGCCTTTTTTTAGACATAGGGCCTCCATTCCCTAGTCATTTTTCACCAACATTAGGACTCCAATCCCTGAGTTGATATTTTGGATATAGGGTTCCACTCCCTAAATTGTTCTATCATAGACAAATACAATTCTT
>NW_017681673.1:4891-6050 GCF_001879085.1 Nicotiana attenuata
AAGGTGTTAGGCACCCCTCAAGATCCACTAGTGTGGTTCCCGGCCATGTTATATTGTGACTTCACATAATCAAGTAGGCAATTAAGGGCTCAAATAGAAAGGGACTTGCACACAAGTTTAAATTCATTTGAGAAAAAGATAATGCAGGATTTCGTGAAAAAAAAAGGATTTAAATAACTTATAGATAAAACAAGTAAGAAAACACATAAAGGGAGGGGAGTCCTAGGTTTATACATAATATGGATCACTCCACACAACGCCCGGTAACCGTTTATACACGTGGTGTTATCGCGTGGTCATCATATCCATATTCTACCCTCCAACCCCGTAAAGGTTAGTTTGAAAATGCTTGAGTTGGTCACGAGGCTTATTACGTGCTATTACCCGTCCCGTCCTATAAGTCCCGGAGGGTGTTTAGGACTACTAATCCTATGAGGTGAGTACTAGGCTGAACCCCTAGGTTTTGAAGGATAAAATCCTAAACGACAAGTAGAGAAACAGTTAGGACTTGCATAGATGGGGTAAACATAAATAGTTATATGGCTCAAATATCCCTCCACAAGTAAGTCATGTAAGTAGCACGTTTCAAACAGCAATAAAGGTCTCAGATTCAGAACCTCAACATGAATTCTAGATGTGAAGCAATACAACGACAGCCCGCAGGTAAAGAACTCATGAAAGAGCAAACACAAACAGGGGTAAGGGATTGGGGACAAATAACTTTGATATTAGAACTTAAATAGAGTTATAGTTATCACATAATTACCACATAGTTGTCACAATAATAGCACAGATTAATAGGGTTAGGATTACATAACACTCAAGTAGCAGGAGAGGCAGGTTTGAGCACATAATGAGAGCAGAGTGACAACAACCAGGTCAGGGGAGGATCAGCAAATCATGAGCACATAAGGACTAAAGTCTCAGAAGGAACTGGAGACATATCAGACATAAAGAAAGGGAGGGATATGGGTATAGTAATGACATGATCACAAGGAACCATATGGAAAACAAGACACACATTCAAACTTAAGCTAGTTACATGATAAGCAGTGGAACCAAAGGATGAAACACATAAGGAACAATAAGTAAGTAAGCAAAAACTAGAGCATGTTGTGTAGATGCTACAAAGCTAAATACCAAAACATACCAGTTAGAG
>NW_017681673.1:9432-10993 GCF_001879085.1 Nicotiana attenuata
GCGTGTTCCGCCTTATCTTGACTCTTTTGTCATAGTCTTCATTGATGATATTCTGGTATATTCACGTAGTCAGGAGGAGCACGCGGAACATTTGAGGGTTGTGTTGTAGAGATTGAGGGAGGAGAAGCTTTATGCAAAGTTCTCCAAGTGTGAGTATTGGCTCGGCTCAGTGGCATTATTGACGTGGTGTCCAGTGAGGGTATTCAGGTTGATCCAAAGAAGATAGAGGCGGTTCAGAGTTGGCCGAGACCGTCCTCAGCTACGGAGATTCGCAGTTTTCTTGGTTTGGCAAGATATTATCGCCGGTTTGTTCAGGGGTTCTCATCTATCGCATCGCCTTAGACCAAGTTGACTCAGAAAGGTGCTTCATTTGTATTGTCGGACGAATGTGAGGAGAGCTTTCAAAAGCTCAAGACATCCTTGAACACAGCTCCAGTGTTGGTTTTGCCATCAGTTTCAGGTTCATATACAGTGTATTGTGATGCTTCGAGAGTAGGGATTAGTTGTGTTTTGATGCATGAGGGTAGAGTTATTGCTTATGCTTCTCGTCAGTTGAAGCCCCATGAGAAGAACTACCCCGTTCATGATTTGGAGTTGGCTACCATAGTTCACGCGTTGAAGATATGGAGGCATTACTTGTATGGCGTATCCTGTGAGGTGTTCACCGATCATCGAGTTTTTAGCACTTGTTCAAGCAAAAGGATCTTAATTTGAGGCAACGGAGGTGGTTAGAGTTGCTTAAGGACTATGATATCACTATATTGTACCATCCGGGGAAGGCCGATAAGGTGGCAGATGCTTTGAGCCGAAAGGCAGTGAGTATGGGGAGTTTAGCATATATTCCAGTTGGGGAGAGGCCACTCGCAGTTGAGGTTCAGGCCTTGGACAATCGGTTCATGAGGTTGGATATTTCGGAGCCCAGTCGGGTATTTGCTTGTGTGGTTTCTCGGTAAACTTTATATGATCGCATCAGGGAGCGCCAGTATGATGATCTGCATTTGCTAGTACTTAAGGACAAAGTTCAGCATGATGATGCCAGAGATGTGACCATTGGTGATGATGGGGTGTTGAGGATGCAAGGCCGGATTTGTGTGCCCAATGTGGATGGGCTTCGGGAGGTGATTCTGTAGAGATGCCCATTGCTCGCGATATTCCATTCATCCGGGTGCTGCGAAGAAGTATCAGGGTTTGAGGCAACACTATTGCTGGAGAAGCATGAAGAAAGACATTGTGGGATTTGTAGCTCGGTGTCTCAATTGTCAGGAGGTGAAATATGAGCATCAGAGACCGGGTGGCTTGCTCCAGCGGATGGATATTCCAGAGTGGAAGTGGTAGAGGATCACTATGGATTTTGTTGTAGGACTTCCACGGACCTTGAGGAAGTTCGATGCTATTTTGATGATTGTGGATCGGCAGACCAAATCCGCGCACTTCATTCCCTAGTCGCCTTTTGCCAATATTAGGGCTCCAATCTCTGAGTTGAGTTTTTACCTTTTAGCCAACATTAGGGCTCCAATCCCGTGAGTTGCGTCCTTTAGACAGTAACGGCCTCCATTCCCTA
>NW_017681674.1:0-811 GCF_001879085.1 Nicotiana attenuata
GACCTAGACCCTTAGAAATAGAGAGCAACGACGCTCTCCATAGAAGAAGAACAGAATCGGACCTCCCCTGCCCCATGAATTGAAAAAAAAAACCTTAGAACCCTTCTTCCTTTTTCACGCACTCTCACACACACGACAATATAGATTGGAAATTGAAAAGCACTCAAGAAATAGTTGAAAACTCAAACAAGCAGCTGAGAAAAATTCAAGCTCTCAACAGTTGACAACATGGAGCAGTAATCGTACATCTATGAAACATAAAAGTCACTGAATTTTTTTTGAAATGGGGGATGAGTTTCAAGTCTGGAAAAATCTGGTTTAGCTTTATCGTTTCCTCTGCTGTTGAGATTGGCTGATTCATTGTTGAATCCGTGGTTGTTTGCTGGGTTCTATCATTTTCTATTTGGCTCAGGTTCTACTGTTACCAGCCTAGCTTTAGAAACGGTAGTTGGTTGTGGTAACCTGGCATCGCATCAATACTTTACCAGATCAAAAGGAAGTACAGAAATGTCATCTGAAATGACTTTGCCACCAGTTCTCATCATCGAAGACAGCCCCATCTCAGGGATCCCGGCATCAGAATCTGCCACAGCTGAAGAAAATCGGATACTACGTCTCCGAATGATGGAGATGTGGGACGCATGGACTAATGGCAGGGAGCCTCCAAGTGCTATCCCTGGCTTTCCTGAATTGTTCCCGAGAACAGGGGGTACCTCGAACATCCCCATCAGTCATCCAAATACTCCCTTGGGACAACCTACCATGACCGCTCACTTCGTCGGAACACCTTCTGAGGTCCGCCTCAGGTGTT
>NW_017681674.1:5361-6253 GCF_001879085.1 Nicotiana attenuata
CAAGCAAGGGTGCGGATGCTCAAAATCTGATTGAAGTCACAAGCTCCGCTGATCCTGTTTTGACCCAATGTTGCATGAAGAAGTAAACACCTACAACTTGCGAGCATCAAGATTCAGATCGAAGTCCACAGCAAAATCATCTAAGACTCAAGATCAAGTTTCAAGAGAATTATAGATAGGAATCTTGTAACTCATAGTTGATAGGCATAGCTAGCTTAGCTTTGATTTTTCTTTTGGTGTAATAAGGAGGGCAGTAAGCAGTAGCAGCAGCAACAACAGTGAAATTCACAGCTCCTGGTAGTCCCAGCTACCAGACCTTCCAGAACTATACTGACCTGATTCCTTTATAGCCAAGGATATGTAGGAAACCTTTGAAGCAGGGTTCGGTCAGACGGTTTTCAAAATGCTTCTCATGGAGTGCCAAGCAGGCAAAAATCTCTCATGATTGCTCATTTATCTTTGCCCGAAAACACTTCGTGTCTCC
The DNA here is from genome assembly GCF_001879085.1 of Nicotiana attenuata. NCBI lineage: Eukaryota > Viridiplantae > Streptophyta > Magnoliopsida > Solanales > Solanaceae > Nicotiana > Nicotiana attenuata. The sequence continues at coordinate 5,846 of NW_017681674.1, forward strand.
GAGCAAAGAGGGGCAGCTGTGAGCATGTGATTTTTGCCTAGCTTGAACTATTCCTATAAAATTCTTATAATTAGGACTTTTCTTTTATTTGAATTTTAGGGAACTAATTGCATGATTTTTTGTTTGTTTGCATTTTGCGTGCATTCTTTTTTTTTTAGTTGGCACAATTTATAAAAAATACAAAAAATAGCACATTTTTGCATTTAGAATTCAATTTTATATTTTTAGTTTTATTAGTTAATATTACCAAAAACAAAAAATATAAAATTGAATTCTAAATGCAAAATGTGCTATTTTTTTGTATTTTTTTATAAATTGTGCCAACTAAAAAGGTGTTCCTACAGTGTTCGGTCAGACGGTTTTCAAAAATGCTTCTAATGGAGTGCCAAGCAGGCAAAAATCTCTCAA
>NW_017681674.1:10362-10992 GCF_001879085.1 Nicotiana attenuata
TCCCGGCCAAAAAACCGAGGAGCTTTTTCTTTCCAAATCCCGGCCAAAAAACCGAGGATCTCCCGGCCAAAAAACCGAGGAGCTTTTTCTTTCCAAATCCCGACCAAAAAACCGAGGATCTCCCGGCCAAAAAATCGAGGAGCTTTTTTTTCTTTCAAGTCCCGGCCAAAAAACCGAGGATTTTCCGGCCAAACAATCGAGGAGCTTTTTTCTTCCCAAATCCCAAAAAAAAAACTGAGGGTACTCCCTACACAATCCTGATTTGATTGCTTAGATATGTGTCACAACTAACTCACGAAATTTTCCTAGTGAAAACTGGGGCAGAAAAATGTCGTTCGTTTGTTTTGGTATCTTACGCAGGTCGATCTCAAAACACAAGGTGCGAGATGACAAACGGAATGAATCTCGATCCAGAATCAAGAAAAGAAGAAAAGAACAAAAGAAATGAACTCAAATGCGAAGCAAGCAAGGGTGCGGATTGCTCAAAATCTGATTGAAGTCACAAGCTCCGCTGATCCTGTTTTGACCCAATGTTGCATGAAGAAGTAAACACCTACAACTTGCGAGCATCAAGATTCAGATCGAAGTCCACAGCAAAATCATCTAAGACTCAAGATCAAGTTTCAAGAG
>NW_017681675.1:0-527 GCF_001879085.1 Nicotiana attenuata
GCTCAACTCAGGGGTTGGAGCCCTAATGTTGGCTAAGAGGAAAAACGCTCAACTCAGGTGTTGGAGCCCTAATGTTGGCTAAAGGAAAAAAAAATCAACTCAGGGGTTGGAGCACTAATGTTGGCTAAAGGGAAAAACGCTCAACTCAGGGGTTGGAGCCCTAATGTTGGCTAAAAGGAAAAACGCTCAACTCAGGGGTTGGAGCCCTAATGTTGGCTAAAGGGAAAAACGCTCAACTCAGGGGTTGGAGCCCTAAAGTTGGCTAAAAGGAAAAATGCTCATTTCAGGGGTTGGAGCCCTAATGTTGGCTAAAAGAAAAAACGCTCAACTCAGGGGTTGGAGCCCTAATGTTGGCAAAAGGAAAAATGCTCAGCTCAGGGTTGAGCCCTAATGTTGGCTAATGGAAAACGCTCAACTCAGGGTTGGCTGTAGCCTCTCGAGGATAAATACAGATGTCTCCATACCGATCCGCGAGACTCTACTAACCTGCTCATGACTCATGAGACCTATGTAACCTAGGCTCTGAT
>NW_017681675.1:5332-5630 GCF_001879085.1 Nicotiana attenuata
AATGTTGGCTAAAGGAAAAACACGCTCAACTCAGGGGTTGGAGCCCTAATGTTGGCTAAAAGAGAAAACGCTCAACTCAGGGGTGTGAGCCCTAATGTTGGCTAAAAGGAAAAACGCTCAACTCAGTAGTTGGAGCCTTAATGTTGGCTAAAGGGAAAAATGCTCAACTCAGGGGTTAGAGCCCTAATGTTGGCTAAAGGAAAAATGCTCTCAGGGGTTGGAGCCCTAATGTTGGCTAAAAGGAAAACGCTCAACTCAGGGGTTGGAGCCCTAATGTTGGCCAAAAGGCAAAACGCTC
>NW_017681675.1:10713-10989 GCF_001879085.1 Nicotiana attenuata
GGAAAAACGCTCAACTCAGGGGTTGGAGCCCTAATGTTGGATAAAGGAAAAACACGCTCAACTCAGGGGTTGGAGCCCTAATGTTGGCTAAGGGAAAAATGCTCAACTCAGGGGTTGGAGCGCCAATGTTAGCTAAAGGAAAAACACGCTCAACTCAGGGGTTAGAGCCCCAATGTTGGCTAAAGGGAAAACGCTCAACTCAGTGTTGGAGCCCTAATGTTGGCTAAAAGGAAAAATGCTCAACTCAGGGGTTGGAGCCCTAATGTTGGCTTAAAG
>NW_017681676.1:0-10989 GCF_001879085.1 Nicotiana attenuata
ATTTAGGAATAACACCCTTCTTTGATATTTTGGATCGTGCGGCAAAACTTGTTATGAAACTATTCCTCCTCTAACTAGTGCATTCCTTCAACTTTCAGTACATGGCATCTAAGAAGAAAGCAAGAACTGCCAAGGAGCCAATGTTGTCCCAGGAGCGGCAGTCGATTCCATAATTGATTGTGAGCACACGATTTTTGCCCGATCAAATTACTCCCACAGAATCACAAAATAGATTTTTTGTAGTTTACTTTAATTTTTATAGAATTTCGAGGAATATTTGCTTAATTGTTAGCATATTAGTTGCATTTTGCATATATTAAAAGCATAAAAATACCCAAAAATATATATTCAAGTGTCATGCATTTCATTCTTAGTCTGGTAGTTGCATGTTAGTTTAATTGTTAATTAATCGCGTCAACAAAACAAAAATAAAAAAAATATATACATTGTTCCATTTTTTTTAGTTTTAGTATTTTTCTTACATTAGCTCTAAAATCAATTATTTATTTAGTGTTAGAATTAGATAATTAAGTCGATTTCATTATTAGGTTTTATTTAGGATTTAATTTAGGTTTAATTAAGTTTATTAGTATTTAAAAATTGGAAATTAAAAGTGTTTAATTCAATTTAAGAAAGAGGGTCTTGATTGGACTCAAAATTGGGCCAAATATGTGTTAAGCCCAAATATTTCGCCCAAAACAACCCAGCCCAGTCCCTTACCCGGTCCAGACCCCCCCAATAAACCAAACGACGTCTTTTAGCGCCTTCAATCCCAACCGTTGATCTCTGGTGATCAAATGGTTGGGAACTCAACACCCTTTAACTATATAACTATCCTAACACACTCCCCCCCCCATACCCTAGAGAACCCTTTCATTTTCTACCTCCCCCCCTGTCTCTAACCTTCAAACCCTAGCCGCCCCAAAACCCTTTACTGTCCCCGTCGCCCTTCGCCACCGAAAATCGCCTCACGGCGGTGGCGACACCCTAAACCAGCCCAAAATTACACCATATACTCCCCTCGCCCTCCTAAACTTTACCCTACCAATAGATTTCCCAAAAGCCCCACCAAATTTGCCATTTTTCAGATTTGAAATTCCACCAATAACCTAGGTCGCCCAAAATAACCCCAAAATCACACCCCCACACTCCTCACACGCCCTTAACCCTTATTACATCTTTGATTTCCCCAAAATCCCTACCCTTTTTCATTAATTCAAGATCCAAGATTGAAACCCTAGGTTCGTTTCTGTCTCTAATTAGGCATGCAAGTTTGGTCCACCTGAACCTATGACTTACATCAGTCGACTGCTCTTAATGAGAGCAATCGATTGATGTTAGTCTCAGTTCATTTCACACTCACCAAGTTCAATCCGAGTTTGCAACTGTTTAAGACAGATCCTTATGGTATTTTCTTCTTTTTCTTTTGTTCTTCTATTTCTTCTTCATAATTGCTGTTTCCGCTTAGTTTGCATGTTTTAGGTTTGGTGTTATTTGTTTGACTCGTTTTTGTCTATGTTAATCATCAAAATGTTTGTTTCTGAACTTAACAATCTCGTTGCATAAGAGTCCTTGTGGGGTCCATTATGAATCTGGTTTATTTTAGGGTTTAGGTTTATTTTAAGTTTTCAAATGTTTGACGCTCTAAGATACAACTGCATTGTCTAGGTTTGTTGTTTTCTGTTTGATTTGTTTGCTGATATTTGCTTGCTTGGTTTTTGGTTTGTCATGATTTGTAAATCGTTGGACACCTCTAAGGGTCAATTGAACAAAAGAAAAACTTAAGGGGGGTGTAACAACCCGACCGATCGTATTGAGCTTTTGCACTTTGATCGCCAGTTCTCGGGCATGACTCGCCCCGTGTAATACATTATGACTGATGTAGATCGTTGGTTTTGGTTTTCAGGAAAAATCCGAATGATTTTTGGAAGAACAGTCTCAGTTGAAAGCTTTGAATTCGAAAGGTTTGACCAAGAGTTGACTTAATTGTATATGAGTTTGGAATGGAATTTTTATGATTTGGCTAGCTCCGTTAGGTGATTTATGACTTAGGAGCACGATCGGGATGCATTTTTGAAGTCCGTGGAAGGATTTGGCCTGAATTGGCAAGGTTAGTATTTTGGCGAATTCCGGTTGACAGGTGAGATTATTATCCGAGGGTAGGAATGGAATTCTGAGAGCTTTCGTAGCTTTGTTATGTCATTTGTGATGTGTGTGCAAAATTTCAGGTCATTCGGACGTCGTTTAGTCGGGTTTTTGATCGAAAGTGTATTTCGGAAGTTTTTGGAAACTTAGGCTCGAATTCGATGAATTTCGAGTAATTTGATGTTGTTTGAGGTGTTTTAATGATTGGAACAAGTTTGAATGAGGTTTTAGGGCGTGTTGGTGTTTTTGGTTGAGGACCCGCGGGCCTCGGGTGAGTTTCGGATTGTCAATCGGACCATTTTTGGCATTTTGGAATTTACAGATTTTCATCTCAGCTGTTGCAAAAGAAATGGCCTTCGCGAACGCGTGAAGTCCCTTGCGATCGCGTAGATGGATTTTTCGTTGGGCCAGGTTTGCTCTTCGCGTTCGCAGTGATGGGTTCGCGTTCGCGTAGTTTTGGAGGTGGAAGCTTCGCGATCGCGGTTGTGTGTATGCGTTCGCGTATAAGCATTTGGGGACCCAGTGGATTTGTTCTCCGCGTTAGCGTAAGTTTGGGAAAAAGAGCATCGCGTTCGCGGAGGGAGCATCGCATTCTCATTGAGTATTTTTGAAGCCTTGGATTTTTGTGCTTCGCGATCGCGTGGCCTTGGTTGCGATCGCGAAGAAGGATTTGGAGATGCTGGGCAAAATGTTTTTAAGTCACCTTGTCCGCGATTTTGGGTCTACTTTCACCCATGGCTGCTCGTTTTTGGAGATTTTTGGAGGAGATGAAAGAGGGATTCTAGAGGAACCGACTTGAGGTAAGAATATTGGTCTTAAAACATGATTATATTGTGAAATCCACCTAGAAATTCATGGAAACTAAGCCTAAATTGAAGAACTAGGGCTTGATAAATTGGACTTTGAAATTGGGATTTGAAGGACCATTTGAGGTCTAAATTGAGAACTTTTGATATGTATGAACTCGTGGGAAGATAAGGAATCTAATGATGTGAAAATTTCTGAGTTTCGAGAAGTGGTCCTAGGGCTCGGGTTTTTGTAAGTTCGGGATTTTTGCCCGTAATTGATTATTTTCGCTTGGGCTTTGTTCCTTTAGCATATTGTGATGTATTCCCTCTGATTTTGGGTAGATTCGACGCGCGTGGAGGCCGATTTGAGGAGCAAAGGCATCGCGAGCTAGAGATTTTGTCGGTTCGAGGTGATTAATGATTGTAAATGATATCTTGAGGGTTTGAAACCCCAGAATGCACATCGTAGTGCTATGTTGAGGTGACTTGCACGCCGGATAGCGAGCGTGGGGTAGAGCACCGTTGGGGATTGTGATTTGGTCCGTCCGGATTGACGATTTTGCCGCGTATTTGACTCAAACTTATTTGTTATCATCATGAATTGGGCTGATTGCCATATTTGGGCTTCGTGCCAATTATTTGAATCCTTCGGGGAGTTTTTATCACTGTTTTGACTTATACATGAACTCAGTCCTGTTGGTATCTATTGTTTTACAACGTCAGCCACTCTTACACAAATTTGAAACTTAAATGATATTTCTAAATGATATTTTGGGCTGAGAACTACTGTTTTACAAATGCCCGAGGGGCTTGTGATTATTTTCTAACTGAGTGAGGCCGAGGGCCATATGTGAGGTCATGCTGAGTGATATGAGGCCGGGGACCTGAGATGCATTTATATGCCACGAGGTGGCTTTAGTGATGTGAGGCCGAGTGCCGAGAGATGATGCCACGAGGTGGCTTGATATTGCGCTTGGACCGTAAGGGGCCCCTCCCGGAGTCTGCACACCCCCAGTGAGCGCCGTCGATTATATATGGATCGGGCTGCGCGCCGCAGCGATATATGTATCAGACTGCACGCCGCAGCGATATGTGGATTGGGCTGCACGCCGCAACAGTTACTATATGATACTATTCTGAGAGTGATCTGAGAGAGAGAGAGAGAGAGAGAAAGAGAGAGAGCCCGAGGGGCTGAGAGTGTTCTAAAAGTGAGCCCGAGGGGCTAGTACTGTTTTGAGATATTGCCCGAGGGGCGAACCTTTATGTGTTCATCTTTCATATTTACTTGTCAATTTATCTGTTATACTGTGGTGTTTGTGCCCGAGGGGCGGATTTTCTGTGCTTATCGGCACTAACTGTTTTTGCATTCATTTGCATAACTGTTGAAAGAGTCATTTTCAAAAGAGGTTTAAACTGAGCAAAGATGTTCCAAAGAATTTCACAGCCTCATTGTTTTTCTCAGAAGGTTTTACAGTGCTTCTGTACCGCATGATGGTTTGATTTACGTGATTTCTTACTGCTCAGTTGTTATTTACCTTTATTACTCACTGAGTTGGAGTACTCACTTTACTCCCTGCACCTCGTGTGCAGATGTAGGTATTTATTCGCCCGGTAGCGGGTGTTGGCAGATCGGAGGCAGAGTTATAGGAGTTTAGCGAGGTGACTGTCGGCGTTCGTAGCACCGCTTTTCTCTATTTCGTTCATTATTCCTGTTTTGTATATTTAGACCTTTTAGTTGTATTTACAATCTAATAGATGCTCGTGACTTGTGACACCCCGGTTTGGGCTGTGTTGGGTTGTACTTCCGCTAATTAATATCATTAAGTCATGCTTAAACTACTTATGAATTTTTTAACTGTTTCAAAAGGATGAATTGAGTTAGTTGGCTGGCCTTGTCCCCACGAGTGGCGCCATCACGACCGGGTCTGGGTTTGGGTCGTGACAAGTTAGTATCAGAGCCTAGGTTCCATAGGTCTCACGAGTCATGAGCAGGTTTTGTAGAGTCTCGCGGATCGGTACGGAGACGTTTGTATTTATCCTCGAGAGGCTGCAGAACCTATAGGAAAAACTTCACATTCTTGAATTCTTATCGTGCGTCCTTGATTCATCTTGAAAAGTAACTTTTGAAATTCCTTCCACGCGTTCGTATGCGCGCATGAGCGCTCAGTATCATATATGCCTTGATGGCTTATGAATCCCTGATCGAGGGGCGAGATGTGATCTCTGCGAGTTGATGTTGGTCCATTCTGAAGGACTTGCGGCTGGATCTTTGCCTATGGCTTGAGCACCAAGGTGCTGATGGTGTGAGTAAGTGTTTTGAACTGATAGGTTCGGTAGTGCCCCTGTTAGTGGAAGTGGCGACCGCATGGTTATGAGGCGAGTATGTTGTAACTACGGGATGTATCTATATGGCTTAGAAGTGACGAGGAAGGTCTGCTGGATGATAGATGATGTATTAAGTGTTTGATTTCCATTGTGATTGGATGTGTAACTCCGAGTTATGGGCGTGTGAAAAATCTTTTCGTGTCTCTTAGTTGGAAGTGAAGTAAATTTTATGTTGCGGTATGATTTCAGACTCAGGAAGACTAAATGACTGTGTAATGTGTATGGCGGTGGAAGGTATACAAAAATGTTATATTAAGGCGAAGCAGGTGGGTTATCTTCTGCGGAATGTTCTGGAGTGGTGCGATCCTTATGTGTATGTTAGAAGATCTCATGTGTAATTGAAAAGTACGTGTTAAAATTTGAAATTTCGGGTCGCTTAAGAGAGTGGGCTTATCTGTTGCGGGGGTGAATGCGAGAATTGCAGAAGATTTACAGTATTAGATGATATGTGTTTTCACAAGCTTATAAATGATTTGAGTTTAATCTCACTATGGTGTTGTGGCATTAATAGAGTAAAAGTGTTATGAGTTATTAAGTGTATCATGATCTATGGCTTCGAACCAAGTGGGGGAGTCTGCTATGAGCAGTTGATTGCACAGTTAGGTGCTATGTTGGTTACAGTTTGGGGCATGCGAGTGAATTAGCTATGGCTAGAGTGAAGGAAAAAAATGTTGTCAAAGGTTATATTATGCTTCGTTGGGTATGAGAATTTTGGAATGTCTAGAGTTGTTATTGGTAAAGAATGCTCGGTGCATAGAGCCAGAAGATGCTTGGTTGTATTGGGATGAGGATTTCATCCTGCGGTGTCGGAGTGCCAATGAGGCACGGGTGGTTCTGTTCATGGGGCCAGGTAAATTGCAGTTTGAATAAGAGTGAAGGAATTGTGAGAATGCTTCTATTGTGCTCAAGAGTCTGCATGCATCAATTGAGTATTCTAAAGTTACATATGCGGTTAGAAATTGTGTTTGCATTGGAAGAGGTCAAGACTTGTGGTATTCCTTTGTTAATTGTGGGATTCTAGGTATCAGTATCAGGAAAGTAAAGGTAACGAATTTAGATTCGCAGGAAGTTTTGCAGAGTAAAGTATTCTAGAATGTGGTGTTTCGAGGAATAGTTAAGGGAGTATTTAGCAGTTATGGGTTTCGGACAGTGTGGTTTTATGCTTGGGTCTCGTGTGGTAAGCCTGGGTTGAGGAATTGTGGTGCTACAGCAAGGGGAAATATCAAGTTGAAGATGAATCAAAAGGAAATTTAGACGGATAGAGTAGCTTGATAGTAGACCGGATCGGCATGGTAAGGATATGATTAATTCTTTGTGTGTGTTCGAAGTAATGGGATTCTTACAGGTATTTTGCAGCAATGCTCTTGGGTTTTGATGGCTTGCTTAGCTTGGTCTAGTTAGAAGGATTCAGTCCTGGCAGTTTAACTTGTGCAAACGAAATTGGGAGAGTTCCTGTTGATTTCTACCGTGGTTGGATGGGTGTATTTTCTACGAATGTGAGAGGCATGGGATGTGTAATGATTTTCTTCTAGATGGGACCAGCGGAAAATTCTTGACTTGTTGAGTACGTAGATGTTTGTGGCTTGGAAGGGAGATGAAGTTCTCATGTTATCTTAGGGTGCTATGGTATATGCGATATGTTGCGGAGGGTTGAGATTTGCCTGTGTAATATTACGGTTCAGTTCTGAATGGAAAGTCAAAAAATTCTTAGGCAACACCGGTAGTTTTAGGAGATTAGAGAAATGAGCTTCAGATGATTAGGGTGAATGATCCTCAGATGATTAAGGAAATGGTATTGCTAACCATAGTGATTTGACGAGGGTATATGTTTCAGAAAAGGGTAATGTGATTAAGTTGATAGTACTTCGGTAGTATTGCAGCACTTTCTTGTTAGGTCGACTGGTGGTATTCGGGTTTGCTTGGTGGCACAGGTAAATTTTAGAGTATCTATCGTGGAATGATTGAGTATTAAAGGTGTGCATGTGTTCGGACGGCGAAATTGGGATCGGATATGATGATTCATGTGCCGTGTGGATGTGGAGACAGAAGTTCTCATATACAGGCTATGATGTGGTTGTAGATAGTGTGTATCGGCACTATTTAGAGACTACCGGGATTTGGAGGCCCGAGTGGATCTTTCTTTGCTTGGTATGTTAGATTTTGGATATGATATTGGGGTGTAGACTGGTAGTCTCAGTGTTGGGTTATTCTGGACTATTGCGCTATGGGCCATGCCGATAATGCCACGGGTTGAGTGGCGAGGTGCGTCGGATCATGTTCTAGCAGAGTGTTTTATATTTCAAAGACCCAGCGGGCGGCTGGGAAGGATTGCTTTTCTTAATTGGACCTTCGTGATGGATGTCAGTGCACCATTGATTCAGTTCCGGTGTTGAGGGACTTTTTGGATGCGTTTCTTGTGGCCGGGCATATCGCCGGGCAGGGTTGTTTATTTCGATAATTATTTGGTGCCGGGCACCATATCGTAGGGTACCGGCAGAGTTGAGGAGTTGTGAGGACAGCTTCAGGATTTCCTTAATAAAGAGTTCGTTGGTAGGCCAATGTGGATGCGTATCCTAGCTTGAGTCGGCTTGGTTGGCGCCGAATTGTATGGTTGAGGGATATATGGATTCGGTTGTTATTGAGCCTGTTGGTAAACTGGGAGATCTATGAGTTGCTTCTATTTTGTGAGACGTTGTGATTTGATGGTTATGGGCACATATGGTGCGGTTTTGTTGGGGTTCGTAGTGGAAGTCGAGCGGGAAGAGTAACCGGGTGCTGCTCGGTGAATGGCATATTGGTTATGTTTTATCGGGTTGCGTGGTACGTGTTACTTGTTTCACCGTGGGTGTAATGGTTTGTTTCGGTTTCCGACATCAAATTGTGCGTGGTTGTCAATTTCGAGCATAGTGACTTGAGGTGTCTCATGTGGAGCAGTGTTTGGATAGGATCGCACATTGCGGTGAAGCTACGTGGAAATATAACTTTGCGGGTTAGATTCGTGTGTTCTATTCTATGATGTGAGACGGGTTCTCAGTCTTGTGTTGTGGTGGTACTGGCGAGTTTGAGGTACAACTCTTTCAGTTGAGTCGTTTTCATGATTGGGTATGTTCGGAACGTTGCTTAGTGGTGCGCGTATTATGCTAGTTGTGGCTTAGGCCTCTCTTGATGTGTCATGTCACTAGAGTTGTGTGTCGAATTAGAGGAGATCGTTGGGATCATTAATGAATACGATCGGATTTGATTTCAGCATGTTGGAAGGTTAATATCAAGGTTCGACTCGAAAAAATTTGCTATGGTAATTGCTGGAGGAGAAATGCTTTCATGAATGGTTGATCTGAGAAATGGTTATGGTTTATTACGTGTTTCATTGATCGTTGGCAGTATATGAATGTGTTGGAATGAGACTTTAGCTGATAAGAGGTTTTCTATCGGTAAATGGTTGTTGTGGACAGCCGCTGTGAATGGAAGTTATCGCTACATGTGTTTGAGTTATGTGGTATATCATATAATTGCACCTGAGGTTGCAGGCATGGGCTGCTAGAGCTAGTGCGGGTCCATTCAGAGAATAGGTTTGAGGTTTTGATTGTATTGATGGTTTCAGAAGTGAAAATGTGGTTCTATGATTCACGGGCTAGGTTGGGTTGCGTCATTTCAGTTTCTATGTGTTATCGGACCTATAAGAGACAGGGTGACGTGGGATCAACCCGGGTATATGCTTGGTAAGGTTATTCATCCATTGGTTGGCTTCTAGAACAACTCTGGGAACGTTCGAGGACGAACGTGTGTTTATGTGGGAGGATGTAACGACCCGGCCAGTCGTTTTGAGCTTTTGCACTTTGATGGCCAGTTCTCGGGCATGACTCGCCCCGTGTAATGCATTATGACTGATGTAGATCGTTGGCTTTGGTTTTCAGAGAAAATCGGAATGAATTTGAAAGAACAGTCTCAGTTGAAAGCTTTGAATTTGAAAGGTTTGACCAAGAGTTGACTTAATTGTATATGAGTTTGGATTGGAACTTTTATGATTTGGCTAGCTCCGTTAGGTGATTTATGACTTAGGAGCGTGATCAGAATGCATATTGGAAGTCCGTGGAACGATTTGGCTTGAATTGGCAAGGTTAGTATTTTGGCGAATTCCGGTTGATAGGTGATATTTTTATCTGAGGGTCGGAATGGAATTCCGAGAGTTGTCGTAGCTTCGTTATCTCATTTGTGATGTGTGTGCAAAATTTCAGGTCATTCGGACGTCGTTTGGTTGGGTTTTTGATCGAAAGTGTATTTCGGAAGTTTTTGGAAACTTAGGCTCGAATTCGATGAATTTCGAGTAATTTGATGTTGTTTGAGGTCTTTTAATGATTGGAACAAGTTTGAATGAGGTTTTAGGGCGTGTTGGTGTTTTGGTTGAGGTCGCGGGGGCCTCGGGTGAGTTTCGGATGGTCAATCGGACCATTTTTGGCATTTTGGAATTTGCAGATTTTCATCTCAGTTGTTGCAGAAGAAATGGCCTTCGCGATCGCGTGAAGTCCCTCGCGATCGCGTAGAGGGATTTTTTGTTGGCCCAGGTTTGCTCTTCGCGTTCGTAGTGATGGGTTTGCGTTCGCGTAGTTTTGGAGGTGGAAGCTTCGCGATCGCGGTTGTGTGTACGTGTTCGCTTACAAGGATTTGGGGACCTAGTGGATTTGTTCTCCGCGTTCGCATAGGCTGGTCCGCGTTCGCGTAAGTTTTGGAAAAAGAGCATTGCATTCGCATTGAGTATTTTTGAAGCCTTGGATTTTTGTGCTTCGCGATCGCATGGCCTTGTCGCGATCGCGAAGAAGGATTTGGAGTTGCTGGGCAAAATGTTTTTAAGTCACCTTGTCCACGATTTTGGGTCTATTATCACCCATGGCTGCTCGTTTTTGGAGATTATTGGAGGAGATGAAAGAGGGATTCAAGAGGAATCGACTTGAGGTAAGAATCTTGGTCTTAAAACTTGATTATATTGTGAAATCCACCTAGAAATTCATGGAAACTAAGCCTAAAATTGAAGAACTAGAGCTTGAGAAATTGGACTTTGAATTGGGATTTGAAGGACCATTTGAGGTCCGAATTGAGAACTTTTGATATGTATGAAATCGTGGGAAGATAAGGAATCTAATGATGTGAAAAATTTCTGAGTTTCGAGAAGTGGGCTGGGGCTCGGCTTTTGGTAATTTCGGGATTTGTGCCCGTAATTGATTGTTTTTGCTTGGCCTTTATTCCCTCAGCATATTGTGATGTATTCGCTCTGATTTTGGGTAGATTCGACGCTCGTGGAGGCCGATTTGAGGACCAAAAGGCGTCGCGAGCTAGAGATTTTGCCGGTTCGAGGTGAGTAATGATTGTAAATGATATCCTGAGGGTTTGAAACTCTGGATTGCACATCGTAGTGCTATGTTGAGGTAACTTGCACGCCGGATAGCGAGCGTGGGGTAGAGCACCGTTGGGGATTGTGATTTGGTCCGTCCCGATTGACGATTTTACCGCGTATTTGACTGAAACTTATTTGTTATCATCATGAATTGGGCTGATTGCCATAGTTGGGCTTCGTGCCAATTATTTGAACCCTTCGGGGAGTTTTTATCACAGTTTTCCTCACTGTTTTGACTTATACATGAACTCAGTCCTGTTGGTATCTATTGTTTTACAAACT
>NW_017681677.1:0-618 GCF_001879085.1 Nicotiana attenuata
CGAAAATACTCAAAAACGGGTTGTAAGGACTAGTCTAAAAGGACTGAAGGGACCGAAGGCGGATATCTAGCCAGAGCATACCTGTTGTTGGGACTTCGTGAGTTGGGGAAGCTGTTCGACGGAGCCAAGGATGCCGAATCTGGGGAAGGTCCATCTGGGACCAAGTAGATAGGAGTTTATTTTTCGCTTTATAAATGTAATAAGGCTAGTGGCCATTAGTGACTCTTATTTCTTGTTTATTTAGTGTCAATTTGGGATTCGTCTTATTTTTATCAATAAAATGAGGCATTTAGCATTCTAAGTTCTCCAAATCAATCTGTTGCTAGGCCTACTTCGGGCACAACGAGGTCCCCAAATTAGGACATGCTTTACATTCCTGCACTATGTGTTTAAATATTGCAATACTTTTTATAATCCTCACTGACTTGATTACCTTTTGTTTTATTTTTGTTTTTTATTATTCCCTTCCCCAAAAGGTTTGTTCATGCACTCTGGCATCATCATCTTACTTCACAAGATCCAGAGGGGCACATCTCAAGAATTGGAGCATCAGGACAACCAAAAGAGCCCGACAAGCCTCGGGGTAGCAAGGCTAAAACAAGCACTATTCACTGTTTT
>NW_017681677.1:5130-6748 GCF_001879085.1 Nicotiana attenuata
CTGTCTCCATCTGCATTTCTGCATTGCATAAGGCTACCATTCTGCCTTCCGAGACTAAATGTTGTCTCCATCTGCATTTCTGCACTACATAAGGCTACCATTCTACCTTCCGAGGTTAAGCTCTACCTCCATCTGCATCTCATGGGCTGAAAGATCGCCACATACTGCATCTCATGGGCTGAAAGATCGCCTCATACAATATTTGCATGGGCTGAAAGATCGCTTCATACTGCATTGCATCATACAATATCTGCATGGGCTGAAAGATCGCCTCATACTGCATTGCATCATATGATATCTGCGTGGGCTGAAAGATCGCCTCATACTGCATCTCATGGGCTGAAAGATCGCCTCATACAATATCTGCATGGGCTGAAAGATCGCCTCATACTGCATTGCATCACACAATATCTGCATGGGCTGAAAGATCGCCACATACTGCATCTCATGGGCCGAAAGATCGCCTCATACAATATCTGCATGGGCTGAAAGATCACCTCATACAATATCTGCATGGGCTAAAAGATCGCCTCATACTGCATTGCATCATACAATATCAGCATGGGCTGAAAGATCGCCTCATACTGCATCTCATGGGCTAAAAGATCGCCACATACTGCATCTCATGGGCTGAAAGATCGCCAAATTATCCAAAGGCGTCATCGTTCGGAGGCACCATTTCCATAGCCCGAGAACACCATGTCATGGCCTGAGGGTCCCCTTTAATCTTTTGCATATCATTATTCAAAGACGTCATGGTTCGGAGGCACCATCCTCATAGCCCGAGAGCATCATTTCATGGCCTGCGAATCCTTTATTGTACGCTTCATGGCCCAGGACGTCATGGTCTAAAGGACGTCATCCTAACCGTCCAAAGACAACATTCATGGTCCGACGGGAATTTGCATCATGTCTAAATCTACGCACAATATATTCTTGTATTATTTATTTGCAGGTAAACTGGCAAGCAACAGTCGTCCCGGCAGGAGCATTTCCTCTCCAGTGCCCGCAGCCACACAAACCTAACCATTCCCGTAAGCCGCCCACTCATCCACCCCTAGATATTGCATCCGTTTTTGGAAAGTACCCGTCGGCATACTCCGCCGACGGACCTTGAACTACATATGGACTGATTCCTGTAAAACCAGGGATATGTAGGCAACTCAGAAGCCAGAGTGCGGCCTAAACCTATTCAAACCGTTTCGCTCGGTGAAAATTGGCCATCATATCTTTACCCGACAACTCTTTCATCCTTCCCGGGTAAAGAGGGGCAGTTGTTGATACCCAATTTTTCCCTATGTATTTTTTATACCTTCAAAATAGAATATGTATGCATATATAATGTATGTCCAAGTGTCTCATTATTTTTCCTTAATTTTTAAAGGTTCTTAAATCAATTTATTTCTCTATTTTATCCATAAAAACCCAATAATTATTTCTAAAATTATCATTTTTGGTGATTCACTTGTTGAACTTTTAGGATTTAATTGCGTTTATATTCATGAAAATTAAGTCCAGTATTTTTTAAATGGTTAATTATATGCCATAAATCATTTTAGTACTTTTAATTTGTTTCCAGAAATCAATTTACTATTTTTATAATTTTAAATAGGGAAAA
>NW_017681677.1:10447-10988 GCF_001879085.1 Nicotiana attenuata
TGCATTGCATAAGGCTACCATTCTGCCTTCTGAGACTAAACGCTGTCTCCATCTGCATTTCTGCATTGCATAAGGCTACCATTCTGCCTTCCGAGACTAAAAATGCTGTCTCCATCTGCATTTCTGCATTGCATAAGGCTACCATTCTGCCTTCCGAGACTAAATGCTGTCTCCATCTGCATTTCTGCATTGCATAAGGCTACCATTCTGCCTTCCTGTCTCCATCTGCATTTCTGCATTGCATAAGGCTACCATTCTGCCTTCCGAGACTAAATGTTGTCTCCATCTGCATTTCTGCACTACATAAGGCTACCATTCTACCTTCCGAGGTTAAGCTCTACCTCCATCTGCATCTCATGGGCTGAAAGATCGCCACATACTGCATCTCATGGGCTGAAAGATCGCCTCATACAATATTTGCATGGGCTGAAAGATCGCTTCATACTGCATTGCATCATACAATATCTGCATGGGCTGAAAGATCGCTCATACTGCATTGCATCATATGACTATCTAGCTGGGCTGAAAGTCTCGCGTCATA
>NW_017681678.1:0-692 GCF_001879085.1 Nicotiana attenuata
TATACCAGTTGGATATCATTCCGTCAGAATCTTGTCTAAAACGATAATCTTAAATGAAGATAACTTGGATATTCAACATAAGCTCTAGTATTTCTTGGTGATATTTAAAGGAGCGCAAATAGCTTGCATTTTTAGCAGTATCTTTGTCAGTCACGCTGACTAAGAGCAAGAACTTGTGAAGTTTTAGAAAGGAAAGTTTTTTTTTGGAGTATCCTTTATTCTAAGAAGGACACTAAGTCTTGACATATTAGGATGTTCTGAACAATAGATCTCCCTTCTACAATGGCACTTTGATTTTCAAAAATGATCCTAGGCAGTACCCTCCTTAATCTTTGGCATAGCATTTTTGATATTACCTTGTATACAGTGTTGCAACAAGCTATTGGCCTGTAGTCTCCTACTGAATCTGCATGAGTCCCTTTTGGGATGAGTGTTATGACAGTGTTATTCAGCACTTTCAACAGCTTCCCATTCTTGAAGAATTCCAGAACTGCTGCAGTAACATCTCCTCCAGTTATTCTCCAACTATCTTTGAAGAATTGACTTCCATAGCCATCAGGACCAGGACTCTTATCCCCTACAATTTCCCATAATGCTTGTTTACTCCTTCTCTGAATAGGTGCCACTTAGAATTTTCCTATCCTCTTCAGTCACCAAGCTCCTTGCTTCACTAGTACTACACACATGATCTC
>NW_017681678.1:4926-5931 GCF_001879085.1 Nicotiana attenuata
AAGAATTGAGTAGTTAATTCCCCTTCTTCCTCTATATCAACAATAAATTTCATATTTAGGTGTAGTACTTTAAAATTGATTAAAATGTACTGGTTGTTGTAGAATCGATTGTTTGACTGGTGTCAATTGGACTGGGGCTACGTATTGGCTCGAGAAGTTTTGAGGTGAGTTGATATAACCCTTTACTAAAGTGGTTTAACTCATAGAAGCACGCATACAAGATGCTTGTTGAATTGCATAAAGGAGTTAATATATATTTAATTGGACTAGTACTAGGCAAGCAGCTGCATAGCACTGGAAAAAAAATTGTCTAGCAATTGCAATGCTCTACTGGATATTTTGATACTTGATTGAATTTTAAGCTAAGGATTTTCAAAGACCCGTGATCTTGGTTAATCACTTGTGTTTTGCTATGTGTAAAGTGTTCTGATTTGAAGTTGTTTTGACTATTATACCAGTTGGATATCATTCCGTCAGAATCTTGTCTAAAACGATAATCTTAAATGAAGATAACTTGGATATTCAACATAAGCTCTAGTATTTCTTGGTGATATTTAAAGGAGGGCAAATAGCTTGCATTTTTAGCAGTATCTTTGTCAGTCACGCTGACTAAGAGCAAGAACTTGTGAAGTTTTAGAAAGGAAAGTTTTTTTTTGGGAGTATCCTTTATTCTGAGAAGGGGTCATCGTCCAGGCCTAGGGTCCTGACCAAGGCGTTGGCTTCCTGAAACTACTTGTGCCAAAGTGGGGAGCACACGAGCCGAGGGTCTCGTTGCTGAGAATTTACTTAGCCATGCTAAGGTATGATACATGAGCGCTGAGAACCATGAAGCGAGTGGCACCTCGTGGATTGGGCCTATTCGATCGGGTTGGGATCGAACCCGTGCCGATCACACAGTGACTAAGACAGAAACAGGTCAGGATAGTTGGAACTCCCAAAGTATAAAGTGAAGTATTTTTTTTTAAGAAAGAAAAAGAAAAGAATTTCTTTTAGAATATTCGTAAA
>NW_017681678.1:8632-10988 GCF_001879085.1 Nicotiana attenuata
TTATGCTGGAACTCCATCATATTATGCTGGAGTTCCAGCATACTTATTCTGGAACTCCAGTATAATATGCTGGAGTTCAAGTATACTTATGCTGGAACTCCAGCATAATATACTGGAGATTTTCCGGGTTTTGAACAGTGTTTTCGCTCAGATTTATCTTTATATAAAAAGTGGCTAAATTTCGATTACTTTTGAAATTGGGCTATTTTTGAACGATCAGTTGTAAATCTGGCTATTTTTAAAATTTACCCCAGAAACGCATCGATGAAGCCCATATTCTACAGGGCCCAACATATTTTGTTCGTTTGGAACGTATTTTTTCTTACAAATCAAACAAACAGTGGAACGGAACCGAAGCCGGTGCGGGGAGTTTAGTTGCCGGCATTACATCGGAATCTCAAAAGCATAAGCAGCGGGTTACTACTTCCTATTAAGTGTAGATGGCGGTCTTTCTAGGAATTGTTTGTCCTCCTCCCTATACACTTCTCTCTATCGCCCGTTCCACCCGCCAATTTTCCTTCACCAATAACAAGTCAATCTTAATATCAAAGCAAGGGGTTTCTCAATTCAAACGCGTCCTCACAGCTTCTCTTCACTCTAGTAAGTATTTTTTTCTATAAATATAGACTATGGTTAATTTCAATAACTCCTTGAGCGTTTGTTTGATTACCGTAGTTATTTTTTTCTGCTGATCTTCCATAAAGAGAAGCAAACCGAGAAAATTTGTTTCACTGAAATTGAGCTTTAATTATAACTGAATTGTAGTAATAAGAATCCTCTCACTTGACAGTAATTTTTTTTCACGTTACAGGTACTGCAAGTTCTCAAACTGGAACTGAGGTATCTACACACAAATCTGAAATAATATTTATAGGAACAGGAACAAGTGAAGGAATTCCACGTGTGAGCTGCCTCACTAATCCCTTGAAGACATGCCCTGTAAGACTGCAAAAACTACTTTTTGCTTATGTAGCATCTTAGAGGGTTAAAAGTATTTGCTGAATTAAAATAAGTGGTTGATTTATATGAACTTCTTAATGTCCTATTACAGGTGTGCGCAAAAGCTAATGAACCGGGTAACAGAAATAGGAGACTGAACACCGGCATCCTTATTCGTCACACCAGGCCCTCTGGAAACTGTAACATCCTTATCGATGTTGGCAAGTATGTCAGAGAGACTTTAAAGTGCAATAGTTAGGAATGGTGATTGAGATCAATTTTGAATCATGATAGCTTGTAAATTCTTTAGTGTTTCAATGGTTTTTCCATTTTGAGATAATTCATAATTTTATTGTTCATGTTAAATTTGGAATTTAATCATGTTAGCACTTGAACTTTACGTCCTATGCTTTTCTAGGATTGTTTATCCTTTCAGAGATTTGTACATTAGTAGAAAGTATAAGAACTTCTAGTACTTCTTATTTTTACTCTACTATTAATTTTATTTTGTATAATCTTGGCATGAGATGAGTTTATATGGAGTAACATGGTTAGTAAGGATGCATATAGCAGGGCCCAACTTGTTTGGGACTGAGGCTTAGTTGTTGTTGTGGTTGATGTTTAATTTGGAGTGGAGGTAGTATTTTGAACTAAGTTGTTCAGTCAACTTGGTCAACCTTGATTCAACTACATGCTTACATAGCATCATCTTGTCTAACCCTAAAGTTATCCGGAAAAACAGATAAAATTGTGGGAAAAACAAAAATCTATTGGTTCTGAGTGTTGTTGTCTAAGAGCAGTTTCTCTTTGTGCAATCCAGGTTCTTCTACCATAGTGCTCTGAGATGGTTTCCTGCATATGGGTAAGTCTCTTGCACTTGGCCTCATCTATTACTTTGTGAATGTATGTGATGACTGATATTATCTGTGTTAAGTGGATAAACTTCATCAGCTACTAGTATGAAACAGCAAAAGAATCTTTTTGCATAAAGGGTTAAGGCTACATGCGTCAACCTCCTAGATTCCAGTCTTGGGTGACTCATTCTTCTGCTTTTTGTTAGGAGTACTTCATTTTGGACCTTGTTGGGAAAGTAGATAGGTAGGATCTTTATAGCAAAAGCTTCACCCTTAGAACCGACACATGTTATAGATAATTGTGATTATCTTGATGCTGCTCTGTGTCAGCTCAAGCTAAATCTTATTCTCCGTAATATAATATTTTTACAACAGGAAGTCCATTAATTTTGAAAGCGAATATGATCTAATCCAATCATAATAAGGGCATATTTGAGACCAAACCCAAACAGAGAGTAAATTTATTCTATCTTCTATTGAGGGACAAATATGAACCAATTCACTAATGATATGGGACCAAATTCAAGATAAAGGCAAATATACTCTATTTCCCGTAGTTGAAG
>NW_017681679.1:0-5085 GCF_001879085.1 Nicotiana attenuata
ACATAGGCTGTACATGCGAACTTCCAGTCTCCACTCCATATAGCACACGAATCACCATGCCTGATCCCAAATTCCGCAGTATGAATACATATCACACCCAAGTACCCAATCATTCCACGAAAGATATTCTAAAATTCCCCTGTGTCATCACACAAACTCAGATATCAACAGCCGATCTAACAAGAAAATGCCGCAACACTACCGAAGTATCATCAGTCTAATCACATTACCCTTTTTCTGAGACATATACTTTCGTCAAATCACTTCCAAATAGCAGTATCATTTCCTTGATTACCTGAGGCTACCCGTTGCCTAAGAATTTTATGAACTTCCTTTCAAAACTGAACTGAAACCTCGCACACGCAAATCTCAATTCTCCACAACATACCGCGTATACCACGACATCCAAGGATAGCAAGAAAAACTTTACCTCCCTTCCGAGCCACAGACATCTACTCACTCAACTAGTCGAGAACTCCCATCAATCCCATCTAGAAGAAAAGAATCATTACACATTCCATGCTTCGCATACCCATAGAAAATATATACATCTCCAAACCACGGTAAAACTCAACAAGAACTATCTCTCAATTCCATTTGCACAAGCTAAACTGCCAGGGCTGAATCCTTCTATCCAAACCAAGCTAAGCAAGCTGTCAAAACTCAAGAGCTTTGCTGCACAATACCTGTAAGGGCTCATTGTCTCGGACACATACGAAAAATTAATCATATCCTTACCATACCGATTCGGTCTACTATCAAGCTATCCCATCTATCTAATTTCCCTTCTGATTCACCATCAACTTGATATTCCCTCTTGCTGTAGCACCACAGTTCCTCAACCCAGGCTCACTACACGAGACCCAAGCACAAGACCACACTGTCTAAGACCCATAAGCCACTGAATACTCTCTCAAATGTTCCCAGAAATACCACATTCCAGAATACTTTACTCTGAAGAACTTCCTGCGGATCTAAATTCGTTACCTTTACTTTCCAGATACCGATACATAGGATCCCATAATCCACATAAAAGTATCACAAGTCTTGACCTTTCCGATGAAAATACAATCTCTGACCACATACACAACCTTGAGACACCTGATTATTACATGTAAAATCTTGAACACAATAAAACCATTCTCGAGAGTCCTTTACTTCTTATTCAAACCATAATTTACCTGATCAAACGGACATAACCACCCGTGCCTCATTAGCACTCTGACATCGCAGGATATGATCTCATTCCAATACAAACAAACATCTTCCTTCTCTATACACTGAGCATTCTCTATTAACAACAGCTCAAGACATCCTATTACTTTCACACATCTACGAAGCACCATATAACCTTTGTCAAAATTTTGCTTCACTCGTGCCATCCTCGGCTCAATTTCTGCAACCAGAACTGATCCGCCAGCATACCTCGAAACGGAACCAACATAGCACATAACCGTGCAATCCGCTAATCCACAGCAGCCTCCCCCAACTTGGCTCGAAACCAAATATCAGGACACACTCAATAACCCATAATACTTTTACTCTAATGATGCCACAATATCATAGTGAGATTAAACTCAAATCATCCACTAGTTTGTGAAAACACAGATCATCTAGTACTGTAATCCTCTGCAAACCTCGCATGCATTCCCACATCAGTTGAGTCTACTCTCTTAAGCTACCCGAATTCTCAAATTTCAACACGTACCCTTCAATTACACATGAGATCTTCTAACGTACGCATAAGGATCATACCACTTAAGAACACTTCGCAGGAGATAACCCACCTGCTCCGCCTCAATTTAGTATTCCAGCACACCTTCCACCATCATATACGTTACACAGTCATTTAGTCTTCCTGAGTCTGAACTCATACCGCCACATGTAATGCACTTCACTCCCAACTAGGAGACACGAAAATGTTCTTCACGCGCCCATAACTCGGGGCTACACATCAAGTCACAATAGGAATCGAACACTTAACAGTTCATCTATTATCCAGCAGACTTCTTCGTCACTACCAAGTCATATAGATATATCTCGTAGTACTAACATACTCATCACATAGATATCCAACCGCCATTCCGGCTAATAGGGACAATACCGAACATATAAGTTCAAAACAGTTGCTCACACAATCAGCACCTCGGTGCTCAAGCCATAGGCAAAGATCCGGCCTCAAGTCCTCCAGACTGGCCCAACATACTCACGAAGATCACATCTCGCCCCTTGATTGGGAAATCACAAACCATCAAGGCACATATAATACTGAGCGCTCGCGTGCGCATAAAGACGTGTGGAAGGAATTTCAAGGGTTATATCTCGAGCTGAATCAAGTACGCACGATAAGAATTCCAAGAAAGTGATGTTTTCCTAAAGGTTCTGCAGCCTCTCGAGGATAAATACAGATGTCTCCGTACCGATCCGCGAGACTCTACTAAACCTGCTCATGACTCGTGAGACCTAGTAACCTAGGCTCTGATACCAACTTGTCACGACCCAATTCCCAAACCCGGTCGTGATGGCGCCTCTCGTGAAGACAAGGCCAGCCAACAGAACATCAATACCTCTTTAATACTTACTTAGCATGAATAAGTCTAAAACATTAATAAAATTATCATATGTGCAGAAGAAAAGTGATAAAAATAGGGAACCGTCCCGACAAAGCCCGACCGGGGTGTCACAAGCCACGGGCATCTAGAAGGATTTTTAATTCAACTACAAGGCCTATAATACATGGATTTAAAATTTAGAATCAAAAGAAGAAATCCGGTGCCACGAACGCTGGCGGTCACCTTGCTCAGCTACGATAGCAAAATCCTCAACCAGCTCAAACCCGCTACCGGGTAAACCAATACCTGCATCTGCATGCGAGGTACAGGGAGTAAAGTGAGTACTCCAACTCAGTGAGTAATAAAGGTAAATAATAACTGAGCAGCAAGAAACCACGTAAGCAAGCCATCATGCTACATAGAACAGTGTAACCCTTTGAGAAAATAGTGAAACCGTGAAATCTTTAGAAATATCTGGGCTCAGTTTAAAATCTCTTTTGAAAATATCTTTTTCCAACAGTTAAGCAAATGAATGCGAAACAGATAGTGCAAGTCAGCACAAAAGTCAGCCCCTCGGGCACAGCACTCCATTAACAAATAACACCAAGGTATCAGGTAAGTAATGCAGAAATAGCATGGAAGCCAATGAAATGAGAGTGCTGAAATGTCATGACAGATAATACAAATAGGAACAAATGCATGAGTGCAATGCAATGCATATGACGGTACGCTCCGGTACCCGCTGTAGCGTGCAGCCCGATCCATTTAATGTCGACGGCGCTCACTGGGGAGTGTACAGACTCCGGAGGGGCTCCTACAGCCCAAGCGCAATATCAAGCCATCTCGTGGCATCAACCAGGCCCTCGGCCTCAATATCAATATAACACCGCTGCGGCGTGCAGTCCGATCCATGCTCAGTCCAGAAATGCACATAAGCCACTTGGGCAATATTAAAACAGTAGCTCTCAGCTCAAAACGTCAATAAAATATTGTTCAAGTTTTCAAATCTTAGAAAGATGGCTGAGTTTGCGAAACAGTATTTAAAACCTTGGTCCGAGATCAAATAATATGCAAAAGTGATGCGAAAATGGTGATATCAATCCCTGAAGGATTCAAATAATTGGCACGAAGCCCAAATACGGCAATCAGCCCAAATCATGAAAATATCAAATAAGTTTCAGTCAATTACGCGGTAAAATCAACAACCGGGACGGACCAAGTCACAATCCCCCAACGGTGCTCTACCCTACGCTCGCTATCCGGCGTGCAAGTCACCTCAATACAGCACTATGGTGTGCAAATCCGGGGTTTAAAACCCTCAGACTATCATTTACAATCATTACTCACCTCGAACCGGCAAAATCTCTAGCTTGCGACGCCTTTGCCCGTCAAATCGGCCTCCACGCGCGTCGAATCTATCCAAAATTAGAGCGAATACATCACAATATGCCAACGGGACAATACCCAATCGAAAACAATCGAAAAATAGCGAAAATCTCGAAATTAGCAAAACCCGAGCCCTGAGCCCACTTCTCGAAAAATCAGAAATTTCACATCAATGGATTCCTCATCTCGCCACGAGTCTATACATATCAAATTTACCAAAATCCGAGCTCAAATGCTCCCTCAAATCCCAAATTTAAATCTCAAAATCCCAAGCCCTAGTTCATCAATTTTTAGGCTTAATTCTATGAATTTCTAGGTTAATTTCACATAATAATCATGTTTTTAACTCGAAAATCTTACCTCCAATAAACTCCAGTCGAAACCCTCTTCAATTGCTCCCAAAAAGCTCTCAAGATGCTCAACAATGGTGGAAAAATATCCCAAGCTCGCGGATGAAAATGATATTTTAAAACCCTTCTGCCCAGGCCATTTTTCGCTTCTGCGGTCCCGTTTACGCTTATGCGGGACCGCTTCTGCGGCCTTCTCTCCGCTTCTGCGGATCCTCTTAAAAATCCAAAAACCGCTTCTGCGGTAAACCTTTCGCTTATGCGGACCCGCCTATGCGGATAATTTTCCGCTTCTGCGAAAAATGCTCGACCTTAGCCCTATCGCACCTGCGACGTCTGCCCCGCTTCTGCGCAACCGCATCTGCGGTTTTCTTTCCGCAGATGCGGAAATACCTGCTGCCGCCAAAAACCTGCAATTCCAAACTTCAAATTTACATTCCGATAGCCATTCGAAATACACCCCGACGGCCCTCCGGGACCGTCAACCAAAAGTAGCCAACCCATCCTAAAACAATCATACGAACTTGTTCCAATCATCAAAACACATCAACTAACACCAAAATCATCAAATTACATCGAATTCAAGCCTAAGTTCTTCAAAAACTTCCGAAATACGCATTCGATCAAAAACCCGACCAAAACACCTCCGAATGATCTGAAATTTTGCACACACATCCAAAATCACCTAACGAAGCTACTGCAACTCTCGGAATTCCATTCCGACCCTCGGATCAAAATCTCACCCATCAACCGGAATTCGCCAAAATACTAACTTCGCCAATTCAAGCCTAATTCTACAC
>NW_017681679.1:7182-10988 GCF_001879085.1 Nicotiana attenuata
AAACGGGATTTATTTATTTAAAGAATTTAGAGTCGCCACTTGGGATAATTTATGGTGTCCCAAGTCACCGGTTCAAATCCCGAATCGAGGAAAAGGTTGACTCTGTATTACAGTCCGCGAACCAAAAATCCGAGTAAGGAATTCTGTTAACCCGGGATAAGGTGTTAGGCATTCCTGAGTTCCGTGGTTCTAGCACAGTCGCCCAACTGTTATTATTGACCTAATTATCCGATTTTAAAACAATTTTAAACCTATGTGCATTTAACTTTAAAACCGCTTTGATTCATTTTTAATGAAGATTTAACGTCGTATAAAACATGTCTTTGGATCGCACCACATGAAATGCACCGCAATCCGAAACACATTTTATCCAACGTTATTAAGATTTAGATTTGGGTCACATGAAATGCACACCCGAGTTTAGGAAGGTAATATTATTAAAATAACGCACCTAAAGCAACTATGTGTTTTAAACTTTGCGAGGGCCATGGAAATTTGCTAAATGGCGCGCCTCGAATTCCAAGGATTTTAAGAGAAATAATTAAATGAGGGCCACGCATTTGAGATTTTATTTGGCGCGGCGCACCTCAATTCCATTTTAAAAGGTATTCCAACTAAGGTTCGGAGGGTCATAGACTATTTGTATTATCTAATATGGCTCACCTCCAATATAATTAATGGGCTTAATTAAGCATTAAACGCAATTGAATATTTCTCTCAAACTAACTAAAGGCTTACGTGAAAAAGAAAATTAATTAGGCAAAGGGATTGATCCAGCACAAGCAGACGAATGGCCTAATGGAAAAGAAGAGATCCAAATCCCATTTCGAAGGGACTGCCTGGTTTGGGCCCAAGCATGAGCCCAAATTCCATCGGCTTTGGCAGCCACCCAATGTAAAACCCAATATCGAGTCCTCATAATGCTTGAAGCTGCCGATAAGCCACGTAAATGCAAAAAGGAAACAAAGGCATTAATACTCATGCAAACAAACTTCAGATTCACTTTTTAGCTCATTAGACCTTTTAACAATCTTCGAACCTCGAAAACGATTGAAAGTCCAATTTAATGCCTAGCAGTAGACAAATTCTAATTTTTTCTAAAACCAACTTGAAATATAGACCTGAAGCTTTAAATCTCAAACCAAATTCATACAAATAGAGCCCATATACGACCTAACAACTTGTCACCTTTCAGCAATCTTAAACAGGAATCTACATTAGAGAGTACCAACTGATCTCAAACATGCTGGATTCTAATGGCAATTGGGGAGGTGCGATGTTATCACACAATCAAAAAAAAAAATCATGAGCAATAAGAGGCTAAACGGAGTCAACCAATCAACCATTTTCACAAACAAACCTTAACACCCCATAACCATTTTTACAATCCAATATAGCATCTGCAAATAACAGCACCAGGTATTGATCAAAGGAAAAAGACTTAAGCTGATTTGAAAAACTTAAACAGACCAATCCCTAAAGGGTCAACCACACACTGAACATGATTCCCAAGTTCAGCATACATGCACTATTATAGATTCATCTTTATTCCAACTCCCTTTTAAATCCTCATGCCAAATAACTTCAAACTAGCAATTGACTTCAGAATAAAACATGTAAACTAGTCATTATTACATTACACTACTGCTTTCAGAAATTCTAAAAAATATAACTAACATTCATGACTAAGTGAACAATATTTATTTATGAAGTCTTCAAGCAATTACATCATGTCACACTTGCATCTCATTGTTTAGAAAGGCAGGGAATACCTGGAAATTGAAAAGAACAGAACAAGTGACGGGTCAGCAGAGTAGCAGTAGAAGTTAGCCTCAGCAACACCCAGAAAATCAACTTGAAATACTCCAAAACCCAACTCAATCAAGCAGTAATCACAGCAGACTTCAAAACCAAGCACTTTTGAAACAAAAAACCAAGCTCAATCCATTTTTCAATCTCTAATGAACCAGAAATTGTTTTTGCGAGTTGGGAACTTTTGAAAATCAGAGAAAAGGTTTCAATAAAATAGTAAAAAGCTGCAGCCGTTAGTATTTTCTGAAATTTTATCTCTCCATCCCTGCCTTGAATGGCAAGAAAATGAGCCTTTATAGGCAAGGCAATAGGGCAGTAATAGAGAAATCACATTTTCATTTAAGTCCTTCTCCAATTTTCATTTTAGCTTAACTAACCTTAGTTAATTATCAGATTTGCAAGACATTCCCCCTCCCCAGCTTCCTAGAAGCTTCCCAATTCTGTTACTCATAGATTCCCCTTCCCCATTTTCGAAACTACCCCTCGAGCCCTAGTTATTTACCCTGCCAACCAAGCAGACCCCGGGTCCAAATGAACCAAGTGAATGGGTCTGAGTTAGACCCAATTCAATTCCTCTTGGGCTTAATGATTTCCTGAACCCACACTTGACACTAAAAATTCAAAAACTCTCAAGTGCCAGTCCACGGAGTCTTAAAGACTCGTGGAATTTGGGTCCAAATAGGAACAAAATGAAAACGTGCTCAAACTAAAAATCAGAAACAATTACTAACTACACAAATCTGAAACTAATCATGCAAACATGGACTTTTGAAGAGATGAAAAATAGAGAACAAAACAAAAGAAAATCAGAAAAAGGAATAAACAGAAGAAGATGAGAAATGAAAAATAAAATTGACATTCTAAGGCGAAGGAAAATACCTAAAGGTCCTGGACAGTGAACACAACCTTCAGATCTTCAAATTCTGGCTGAGTCTGACCTTATTCGTATGTTCTTGTGAAGAACACACGAATAAAATCGAACTGAACCTAAATCCTCGAAGAAATCTTGATTTTAAAGCTTTTGGGATTTTAGGTTTTAGACTTCCGTTTCCAGATTCGAAGAGCTTGGGAATATTCGAGGGAAAAACTTTGTGGATTCGATATGAGGGAGGTGTGGGGGTTTCAGGGTGTTAATTTGGTGGCGTTTGGGATAGGCGTCGCCACCGGATGGTGGTGGGATTTAGGGGCGGCGGGTTAGGGTTGTTTGGTCTCTGATGAAATGAAAGAGAGGGGGGGGGGTTGTGTTCGGACAATTATATATTATTTGATCCCCACTTCCCCACCGTCATATCCAAGAAACCTCGACGGCTGAGATTAATATTGAACGAAACGGGGTCGTTTGGTCTTAAAGGGAGACGGAT
Source organism: Nicotiana attenuata (assembly GCF_001879085.1). Taxonomy (NCBI): domain Eukaryota; kingdom Viridiplantae; phylum Streptophyta; class Magnoliopsida; order Solanales; family Solanaceae; genus Nicotiana; species Nicotiana attenuata. The sequence goes on from NW_017681679.1 coordinate 10,356, forward strand.
CGGGGAAACTGGGCTGGGTTTGGGATCAATTTGGGGCAGGTTTTGGAGGAAATAACGTTGGGCCTGGGTAAAATCAAGGCAGCCCAAATTCTGATCCTTCTATTCTTTTATATTCCTATTTCAAATCAAATTTTCCAATAATTCTTTTCCTTCTCTTTTTTTCTCTTTTCCATAATTAAATTAAAATCTAAATTAATTCCTAGAACTTAATTAACTAACTAAAAAAAATAATTGAACCTAAAATTATAATTATCACAATTAATTAAAAACGAATTAAAAGAAAAACTACTCAAAATCAAAGTTAAGTTAAAAGGTGCAATTAAACTATTTTTGTGATTTTCCCTTTTTTATAAAATAACTTAATTACTAATTAATTCTAAAATATAAAATTAAATCCTAAATGCAAATGCCAAGTATGTAATTTTTATTAATTAAATAAAATAAACATGCACAGACAAAACGCAAACAATTAACGGAAAATGCCACAAAATTTCAAAAATTGCAAACGACGAAAAATAATTATTTTGTTTTGAATTTGTGGGAGTAATTCATATAGGGCAAAATACACGTGCTCACAGCTGCCCTCTTTGCTCGGAACATGAAGAGTTTTGTGCAAAGATAAAGTGAGTCGGA
>NW_017681680.1:0-2971 GCF_001879085.1 Nicotiana attenuata
AAATGTAAACCCTGTTATCTTCAAATTCCAAGAAATGAAATCAATATTTCATCGCTTATCTTTCTTTATTCTTTCTGATTTTGTTATTTTTCTCTTTTATTTCTTCTCTCAGTTCTAATAATGCGACTTTAAATAACATGACATGCTTGCGGACTTCATGCCTAGATCCCAAAATGCTGTCAGACTTCGAAATAATAAATCAAGAGTCGAAATGCAAAGAAGATCAAGTTTAAAGGAAATAAAACAAAGAGTTGGAACAGTTGAAGGAAAATTGGTTCCAGAATTGGAAAGGGCCATACATTACAACAAGAGTACTGCCAAAAGAGTGTGTTGTACTTGGGACACATCGAAGGAAATGGCCCTAAAACAACTGTCAAAGCAAATGCAGTGAAAAGGTACTATGTTGGATCCTGCATATAGTTCTAATATTCTCCGGTTGGGATGACGAAGGCTTTCATTCTCGCTACCCAAACACTATCAACCCTTTGCAAACCCTTTGAGCCGGCTCTCATTCTTTGATTACCCTCTTTGGAACCTGGAAGTGTTATTGAAAAATGAAATGAAAAAAAAGAGAGAAAAAAGGGAAGAAAAGGCAAAGAAAATGAAAAAAAGAGAAGAAGAAGAGAAAGATGAAAAAAGAGAGAGAGGGAGAAAAAAAGAACATGAAATGAAAAATGAAAAAAGAAAGGAAAAGAAAGAATAAAAAGAAAACAAAAACAAAAAAAAAAAAAAAAAAAACAAAAACAACAAAAACAACAAAAACAAAATGTTTCCCTGAACTACGTTTGACTTGATTCCGAAAGGATACGTAGGCAACCTCTCTCTGGGGTTCAGTCACACCAAAACAAAATCCCGATTCCCCTCAAAAGTTAAATTGGGGCAGATGATATATGGTTCGGAAATGAGCCCACCAGAACGGTTCCAAAGTTGTAATTCCATCCAGATTCTTTTTACCCAAACCTTGTCCAAGTCCTTTTGATCAATTGGCAAAGGCGTCGGAATTAGAAAACACCGTTGTTGGAATCTGATACAATCAACTGAGAGAAATAAAATGAGAGAGTCTTATCGGTGAAAATCTATGGGCACCATAAGGCGACGGTGAGCAGAGAAATTAAAAATGAGAGAGCCCGTTTAGTGAAAACTTGTAAAGAGCATTATCGGGCGACAGTGAGAAGAGAAATGAGAGAGGTCGATTGGCGAAAACCCGCAAAGGGCGCCGTCGGTCGAAAAGAAGACACCTCCCACCACTGAAAGAGTCCTGGCAAGATCCCCTGGTTTTGAAACACGGGTCATAATGAGCTTATGTGAAGTTGGGAAAGTTTGTGCTGGTCAGGCATCCAGTCCAAGAAGCATGACATGTCTATTTGAAGCCAGCATGCACCCCAGATAAGTCCTTCCTTCCTTCCCGAAAGGGACACTTCTCTTTAAATTCATTTTCTTGCCTTTTGTTTATTTTTCCTTGAATCCCTTTCGGTCTAACTCTGTTTCCGAAACTAATACAAAGAAAAGGTGGCAAGATTGGCTTTACAGGGCTCTGCCTAATAAAAGCTAAAGAAAAGTACCCAGCCTCAGCGGGTGCATCAAGTCGATCCCGACTGGCCATGATGGCTGATGCTCTCAAATCAAAGTTATTGAAAAGGAAGAGAAAGTCAAAGGCAAAAGTCCTGAAGGCAGAATAAAGTGAAAGGGTCGAAGCCCCACGTGGGCGAGTCATCAAGAAATCTTAAAAGTTGAGTCCCTCGATTTGAAAGAGAGATCAATCTTCAGGAAACCAGCAAGCAGCAGAGGTCCTCAACAGAGGTACAGGCCGAGATCGAGTGATCGAGACAATTAAGGCCACAAAACCAACCACCGTTTCAAACTAACAATTGTTCTTTGTTTGAAAAAAAAAATTGAACCAGGTGCAGCCCAAAGCAACCGTGAAAAAGCAGGTGCAACCAAAAGGAAAGGTGCGCAAAAGCTATAAACAGCTTTGCAGCAAATAAGCAATCCAAAAAAGGAAGTTTCCTCCAAACTCTTTCCTGCATTTTTACTAAAAAAAAAGAAATGAAAATTGAAAATAAAAATAGAAATAAGAAGAAAATTAAAAAAAAATTTGATAGTTTAGAATCCAAATATCAATCTTTTATGCATTGCCAACATTAGGGCTCCAATCCCGTAGTTGTGCCTTTTTAGACATAGAGCCTCCATTCCCTAGTCGCCTTTTGCCAACATTAGGGCTCCAATCCCTGAGTTGTGCCTCTTTAGACATAGGGCCTCCACTCCCTAGTCGCCTTTTGCCAACATTCCTGCTCCAATCCCTGAGTTGTGCCTTTTTAGACATAGGGCCTCCTTTCCCTAGTCGCCTTTTGCCAACATTAGGGCTCCAATCCCCGAGTTGTGCCTTTTAGACATAGGGCCTCCATTCCCTAGTCGCCTTTTGCCAACATTAGGGCTCCAATCCCCGAGTTGTGCCTTTTAGACATAGGGCCTCCATTCCCTAGTCGCCTTTTGCAAATATTAGGGCCCCAATCCCTGAGTTGTGCCATTTTAGACATAGGGCCTCCATTCCCTAGTCGCCTTTTGCCAATATTAGGGCTCCAATCCGTGAGTTGCGCCTTTTTACACATAGGGCCTCCATTACCTAGTCACCTTTTGCCAACATTAGGGCTCCAATCCCTGAGTTGCGCCTTTTTAGACATAGGGCCTCCATTCCCTAGTCGCCTTTTGCCAACATTAGGGCTCACATCCTTGAGTTGTGCCTTTTAGACATAGGGCCTCCATTCCCTAGTCGCCTTTTGCCAACATTAGGGCTCCAATCCCTGAGTTGAGCCTTTTTAGACATAGGGCCTCCATTCGCTAGTCGCCTTTTGCCAACATTAGGGCTCCAATCCCTAAGTTGTGCCTCTTTAGACATAGGGCCTCCATTCCCTAGTCCCTTTTTGCCAATATTAGGGCTCCAATCCCTGAGTTGAGCCTTTTTAGACATAGG
>NW_017681680.1:8290-10987 GCF_001879085.1 Nicotiana attenuata
TGAGATTTTAGACGTAGGGCCTCCATTTCCCTAAGTTGAGTTTTTAGACATAAGGCCTCCATTCCCTAGTCGCCTTTTACCAACATTAGGGCTCCAATCCCTGAGTTGAATTTTTAGACATAGGGCCTCCATTCCCTAGTTGCCTTTTTGCCAACATTAGGGCTCCAATCCCTAAGTTGAGTTTTTAGACATAGGGCCTCTATTCCCTAGTCGCCTTTTTGCCAACATTAGGGCTACAATCCCTGAGTTGATCTTGTTAGACATAGGACCTCCATTCCCTAGTCGCCTTTTACCAACCATTAGGGCTCCAATCCCTGAGTTGAGTTTTTAGATATAGGGCCTCCATTCCCTAGTCAACTTTTACCAACATTAGGGCTCCAATCCCTGAGTTGAGCTTTTTAGACATAGGGCCTCCATTCCCTAGTCGCCTTTACCAACATTGGAACTCCAATCCTTGAGTTGAGTTTTTAGACATAGGGCCTCCATTCCCTAGTCGCCTTTTACCAACATTGGGGCTCCAATCCCTGAGTTGAGTTTTTAGACATAGGGCCTCCATTCCCTAGTTGCCTTTTTGCCAACATTAGGGCTCCAATCCCTAAGTTGAGTTTTTAGACATAAGGCCTCCATTCCCTAGTCGCCTTTTACCAACATTAGGGCTCCAATCCCTGAGTTGAGTTTTTAGACATAGGGCCTCCATTCCCTAGTCGACTTTTGCCAACATTAGGGCTCCAATCCCTGAGTTGAGATTTTAGACGTAGGGCCTCCATTCCCTAGTCGCCTTTTACCAACATTAGGGCTCCAATCCCTGAGTTGAGTTTTTAGACATAGGGCCTCCATTCCCTAGTCGCCTTTTACCAACATTAGGGCTCCAATCCCTGAGTTGAGTTTTTAGACATATGGCCTCCATTCCCTAGTCGCCTTTTTGCCAATATTAGGGGTCCAATCCCTGAGTTGGGCTTTTTAGACATAGGGCCTCCATTCCCTAGTCGCCTTTTTCCAACATTAGGGCCCAAATCCCTGAGTTGATATTTTAGATATAGGGCTCCGTTCCCTAATCTTTTCCATCCTAGGTAGACACAATTCTTGTTTTATTCGAAAAATAAAAGAATAAGTTCAGACTTTGTCACAAATAACTCACGAAATTTTCCTAGTGAAAACTAGGGCAGAAAAATTTCGTTCGTTTGTTTGTTTTGGTGTCTGAGCAGTTTTGATCTCGAGGCACAGGGTTTGGGATGACCAAAAGAATGAGTCTCAATACAAAATAAAGAAAAGAAGAGAAAAGAACAAAAGAAGTGAACTCAAAGTGTTGAAGTGAAGAAGGATGTGGAATGCTCAAGATATGATTGAAGTCACAGGCTTCGCATGTCCCGCCTTGATCCAAAGCTGAAGAAAGAACCAGCACCTACAACTGACGAGCATCAAGATTCGGATCGGAGTCCACAGCAAGAACCAGCTAAGACTCAAGATTAAGCTTTAAGAGATTTATAGATAAGAGTCTTGTAACTCGTAGTTGATAGGCTCAGCTAGCTTACCTTTTGATTTTTCTTTTGGTGTCATAAGGAGGTCAGCATGCAGTAGCAGCAGCAGCAACAGCGAAATCACAACTTCCGGTAGTCCAGCTACCAAAACTTCCAGAACTACACTGAGCTGATTCCTTTATAGCCAAGGATATGTAGGCAACCTCTAAAGCAAGGTTCGGTCAGACTTTTTCAAAAAATGCTTCCCATGGAGTGTCAAACGTGCAAAAATCCCTCATAATTGCTCATTTTATCTTTGCCCGAAAACCCTTCGTGTTTTCGAGCAATGAGGGGCAGCTGTGAGCACGTGATTTTTGCTCTATATGAATTGCTCCCATAAAATCAAAGAAAATAGATTTTTCCAATTATTTGCCATTTCATAGGATTTTGTAGGATTTTTATTTAATCGTTTGCATTTTGTGCTTGTTTAAGTTTAAATCATGAAAAATACCAAAAATACGATGCATGGCATTTAGGCTTTATTTTTACATTCTTAGGATCAACCGGTAGTTACTTGTTTTATAAAAATATAAAATCACAAAAAATGCTTCACTTTTACACTTTTCCTTTTATTGATTTTTGTCTTTTAATTTAGGATTAAGTAGCTTTTATAATTTTTGTAATTAGTTAATTAGTTTAATTTCACATTTTTAGATAATCTAGGATTTTAATTTTAGGATTTTTAATCAAAGAAGAAATAAAAAGAAAAAGAAAGGAAAATAAGCAAGGCTGATTTTCTTTGGGCCAAAATTGCCAAACCCAAACTCTTGCACCCCTGAAACCAGGTAATACCAAATACTCTCCTCACCCCCCTCTTTCCAAATCCCCGTTCACTTTCCCTCAAATTCGGCCTGAACTCCACGAATATCAGTTTAAAACTCGGAACCCTAGCGCCGCCATAGTTTCTCCGGTGGCGGCGCCACCACCAATCGACCCAAAATAACACCAAATGACCACCGGACCTCCCTCATCCCAAATCCATCATTCCCCACCCTCGAATAGGGCCAGATCCCTTCGAATCTTAGAATTTAGGGTTGAAGCTTTAAGATTCAAAGACAATTCCGGCCATGCAAGTTCATCTCTCCATGTTTCCCTTTCTTTCTTCGTTTTTGTTTGTCTCTTTGCCCGCTTTTTCTCTTTTCTTCTTTCTCTAACGTGCTTTTGGGGACAGTTTGTTCCG
>NW_017681681.1:0-10985 GCF_001879085.1 Nicotiana attenuata
CACTCAACTCAAGGGTTGGAGCCCTAATGTTGGCTAAAGGGAAAACGCTCAACTCAGGGGTTGGAGCCCTAATGTTGGCTAAAAGGAAAAACGCTCAACTCAAGGGTTGGAGCCCTAATGTTGGCTAAAAGGAAAAATGCTCAACTCAGGGGTTGGAGCCCTAATGTTGGCTATAGGTAAAACGCTCAACTCAGGGGTTGGAGCCCTAATGTTGGCTAAAGGTAAAACGCTCAACTCAGGGGTTGGAGCCCTAATGTTGGCTAAAAGGAAAAACGCTCAACTCAGTGGTTGGAGCCCTAATGTTGGCTAAAAGGAAAAACGCTCAACTCAGGGGTTAGAGCCCTAATGTCGGCTAAGGAAAAAATCGCTCAACTCAGGGGTTGGAGCCCTAATGTTGGCTAAAAGGAAAACACTCAACATAGGGGTTAGAGCCCTAATGTTGGCTAAAAGGAAAACGCTCAACTCTGGGGTTGGAGCCCTAATGTTGGCTAAAAGGAAAAACGCTCAACTCAGGGGTTGGAGCCCTAATGTTGGCTAAAAGGAAAAACGCTCAACTCAGGGGTTGGAGCCCTAATGTTGGCTAAAAGAAAAAACGCTCAACTCAGGGGTTGGATCCCTAATGTTGGCTAAACGGAAAACACTCAACTCAGGGATTGGAGCCCTAATGTTGGCTTAAAGAAAAAACGCTCAACTCAGGGGTTGGAGCCCTGATGTTGGCTAAAGGGAAAACGCTCAACTCAGGGGTTGGAGCCCTAATGTTGGCTAAAAGGAAAAACGCTCAACTCAGGGGTTGGAGCCCTAATGTTGGCTATAAGGAAAAATGCTCAACTCAGGGATTGGAGCCCTAATGTTGGCTAAAAGGTAAAACGCTCAACTCAGGGGTTGGAGCCCTAATGTTGGCTAAAAGGAAAAACGCTCAACTCAGGGGTTGGAGCCCTAATGTTGGCTAAAGGGAAAATGCTCAACTCAGGGGTTGGAGCCCTAATGTTGGCTAAGAGGAAAACGCTCAACTCAGGGGTTGGAGCCCTAATGTTGGCTAAAGGGAAAAACGCTCAACTCAGGGGTTGGAGCCCTAATGTTGGCTAAAGGGAAAATGCTCAACTCAGGGGTTGGAGCCCTAATGTGGCTAAAGGGAAAACACTCAACTCAGGGGTTGGGCCCTAATGTTGGCTAAAAGGAAAAACGCTCAACTCAGGGGTTGGAGCCCTAATGTTGGCTAAAAGGAAAAACGCTCAACTCAGGGGTTGGAGCCCTAATGTTGGCTAAAAGGAAAATGCTCAACTCAGGGGTAGAGCCCTAATGTTGGCTAAACCAAGTAACAGGTTGATATTAGGAATTCTAAACTATCCCTTTTTTGGGATTCTTTTTTTATCTCTTTTTTTCTCTTTTTTTTTCATTTTTGATAAGATGCAGGAAAGAACTTGGAGGAAACTTCCCTTTTGCATTGATTATTTACTGCAAAGCTGTTTCAGCACTTGCGCGTTTCTTTTCTTTTGGCTGCACCTGCTGTTGCGCGGTTGCCTGGATTGCACCTGTTTCAATTTTCAAATAAAGAACAATTGTTAGTTTGAAACGGTGGTTGGTTTTGTGGCCTTGATTGCTTGATCCCGGCTTAGCTTCTGTTGAGAACCTCTGCTGCTTGCTGGTTTTGAAGATTCTTCTCTCTTTCAAACCGGATGGCTCATCTTTCAGGATTTCATGACAACTCGCCCGCGTGGGGCTCCGGCCTTTCACTTTATTCTGCCTTTAAGACCTTTGTCCTTGACCCTTATTTTTCTTGTATGTTTTTCTCTTTCAATGACTTTGATTTCAAAGCATCCGCCATCATGGCCAGTCGGGATTGACTTGATGCACCCGCTGAGGCTAGGTACTTTTCTTTAGCTATTGTTAGGGAGAGCCCTGTAAAGCCAGTCCTGCCACCTTTTCTTTGTAATAGTTTCGGAATCAGCGTTAGACCGAAAGGGATTCAAGGAAAAAGTAAGCAAGAAGATGAATTTAAAGAGAAGCGTCCCTTTCGGGGGGAAGAGAAGGACTTATCTGGAGGTGCATGCAAGCTTCAAATAAACATGACATGCTTCTTGGACTGGATGCCCGACCCGCACAAACTTTCCAACTTCTCCTAAACTCATTGACCCGTGTCTCAAAACCAGGGAACCTTGCCAGGACTCTTTCAGTGGTGGGAGATGTCTTCTCTTCGGCCGACGGCGCCCTTTGCGGGTTTTCTCCAATCGACCTCTCTCATTTCTCTTCTCACCGTCGCCCGATAGTGCTCTTTACGAGTTTTCACTAAGCGGACTCTCTCATTTTCAATTTCTCTACTCACCATCGCCTTATGGTGCCCGTAGGTTTTCACCGATAAGACTCTCTCATTTTATTTCTCTCAATTTGATTGCATCAAATTCCAACAATGATGTTTTCAATTACACACCTTTGCCAATTGATCGGAAGGACTTGTACAAGGTTTTTGGGTAAAAAGAATCTTGCATGGAATTACAACTTTGGAACCGTTTTGGTGGGCTCATGGCCGAGCCATTATATCATCTACCCCAGTTTCACTTTTCGGGGGAATTTGGGATTTTTGTTTTGGTGTGACTGAATCCCAGAGAGAGGCTGCCTACATATCCTTTCGGAATCAAGTCAGACGTAGTTCAGGCAGTTTTGTTTTTGATTGTTTTGTTTTTGTTTTGTTTTTGTTTTTGTTTTGTTTTTTGTTTTTCTTTTCTTTCTTTCTTTTTTTTTCTTTTTTTTTTCATTTTTCATTTTTTTTATTGTACTTCCGGGTTCCAAAGAGGGTAATCAAAGAAGAATAACCGGCTCAAATGGGTTTGCGAAGGGTTGAAAGTGTTTGGATAGCGGGAACGAAAGCCTTCGTCATCTCAATTGAACAAAGTCGTCACCGCGGAGAATCTAGACATAGTACCTTTTTACTACATCCGCATTCACAGCTGCTTCGGGATCATTGCCTTCGATGTCTCCCAGATACAATGCTCCTCTCGACAATATCTTTCTGATGATGTATGGACCTTTCCAATTAGGAGCAAATTTTCCTTTGGCTTCCTGTTGATGTGGAAGAATGCGCCTTAACACAAGTTGTCCCACTTCAAAGTTCCTGGGTCATACTTTCTTGTTATAAGCGCGGGCCATTCTTTGTTGGTACAACTGCCCGTGACAGACCGCGGCCATCCGTTTTTCATCAATTAAAGACAACTGTTCCAGACGAGTCTTGACCCATTCACTATCCTCGATTTCTTCTTCAACGATTATCCGGAGAGAAGGGATTTCTACCTCTGCGGGTATAACAGCCTCGGTTCCATAGACCAAAAGGTATGGGTAGCTCCTACCGATGTGCGCACTGTGGTGCGATATCCCAGTAATGCAAAAGGCAACTTTTCGTGCCATTGTCTGGAGCTCTGAATCATTTTTCTCAAAATCTTCTTGATGTTCTTTCTTGCTGCTTCGACGACACCATTGGCTTTAGGTTTATATTCCGGTTCTTGGTTCATTATTTTACAATTAGACAGCATGTTTGGATCTGGGCATGATGTCCGCAAGCATGTCATGTTATTCAAAGCCGCATTATTAGAACTGAAAAAAAGAAATAATAGCAAAATCAGAAAAAATGAACGATGAAATATTGATTTCATTTCTTGGAATTGGGAAGATAATAGGGTTTACATTGGGAAATTTAAAGACAATAAACTAAAGAAAACACCCGAGTTACACCCTGGAATAACTCGCGATGCAGAAAAAGTGGCAGGACAGGTCTACCGGGACTCCCGCCTGATTGGGAATGGTGTAGCCTTCCAATTCTGCAGCTTGGCGTTTGGTCCCATATACAGCACCTCAGCGGTGCTGGAGCCCTCTCCTGGCTGAACCATGTGGGTTTCGTATAGTATCTTTCTCATTGCCCCACATATCTCTTCAATCTCTTTGGCCGTAAAGGCCTCATCATCTTCCTCCTCACTGTACTCCCACTCTACATCATCTGGGGTGGGGTGAAAACCTATCCCGAAGAACTTTTCAGTTGTTGGCGGGGTCACTTGTTCAGATATTCCTTGCAGTGCTTTTCCAAGTCCCTTCCCTGGCTTGAAACCATGTCTGATCATATTTCTTTGGCCACCATAATCGAGGCGTTGGATAGGAAGGGTTGGGGACATGGGTTTCCTTCTTCATGCTGGTCCGCCACCACAATTTCGAATGCTTGGTAAACTATGTGTTCACTGCCTTCCCTCGCTTCTAGGCATGGGACAAATGGGTCCCGATAGATTGACTGTTCATCCTCTCCGTGAACCACGATCTCCTGATCCTCGTGTTCAAATTTCACCATTTAATGGAGGGTAGAGGGTACAACTCCTGCAGCATGGATCCAAGGCCTTCCTAGAAGAAAATTATAGGACGTGTCCATGTCTAGCACTTGGAAAGTCACCTCGAAGTCCACCGGGCCAATGGTCAAGATTAGGTCAATTTCTCCAATGGTATCTCTCTTGATACCGTCAAAGGCTCGCACACAGAAATTGTTGGGACGAATCCTTCCAGTCCCGATTTCCATGCGCTGCAGTGTGGAGAGTGGGCAAATGTCTACCCCCGAGCCTCCGTCTACCATGACCCTCTTCACATAGAGATATCTTGATCCATATACCACTCGGAGGCAATACCCACCAAGTTTTCCCCAAAGTAAGCCATGAGCAATTCTTCTTTTCCTCCAGCCCCACGCAATTGATTGCAGTATTTCTTAAGGTGAGCAATGGGATCACCATGCCCATCGTATTTTTCGACTTCGGAGTCTTCAATCCCATAGGCAGATGCACGTGAGGGAACATGCACAGATCAGTATAGGAAACACTCTTCTGCCCGCTTAAGCCTTGCATGTTTTTTAGGCTTTGCTCTAGGCTCCTCATCCTTTTTGCCATCTCATCCTGTTCGGGAGCTTTAGGAGTTTTATCTTATCCGGGTATGAACTCACATGGAGGTGGTTGCGAGTAAGTATATATGGGGTACTGAGGAGGCTCCACTTGAAAAATAGGATTTTGAAAAGTAAAGGCCGAAGGATCAAAAGTAGGCCTAGGCAGTGAAGGCTGTGTGGTGGCCGAGCATGGTGGAGCGGTAAAGATATTGGGGACTGCTCCGGATGTGAACACCTGGGGGCGGACCTCAGAAGGTGTTCCCACAAAATGAGCCGACATGGTGGGCTGTCCCAATGGGGTATTCGGGTGGCTGATGNGAGGTTCGACCCAAAATCCGGTTACCCAGTCCCCCACGAACCCAAATATATGATTTGTTTTGAAATCGGACCTCAAATTGAGGTCCAAATCCCCAATTTTAGAAAAACCTAGGTTCTACTCAAAACCCCTAATTTCACCCATGAAAAATCATTGAGTTCAAGTGGAAAACATGTTAAATGATGTAAATGATTGAAAGAATTAAGTAAAAATCGACTTACAAGTGATTTGGAGGAAGTTTTGTCCTTGAAAAATTAGCCTATGGGGGTTTTGGGTCGTTTGAAAGAATAGGTGAAAAATGGTAAAAAATTACGACTAAGTATAAAATTTTAGCTGAGCCTCAGATGTGGGAATTGCAAACTGGGGTTCGCAATTGCGAACCCCGACCAAATGTGGGAACTGAGAACAATAGTTCGTAGTATTTTCTTTTTTCCTTTGTCCTTTTCTTTTGTCTTTTTTTCTTGGTTTTTCTACTTCATTTTTCTTCATTTTTCTTTCCTCTCTCTTTTCTTTTCTTTGCCTTTGCCTTTTTGCCATGGTTTCTTTCTCTTGATTTTCTTATTTTCTCTCTTTTGTTTCTTTTGCTCTCTTGTTTTTATTATTTTCTTTCCTCCCCTTTTTCTTTTCTCTTAGGGTTATGGTCGAATCTTATGGAGATTGCCTACGTATCATGACCCCGCACGAATCAGACCAAGCGTAGTTCTTGAAGATCAGGAGTAAATAAACAAACTCTCTTCTTTTTTTTTGCTTTTGATTTGAGTTTTTCTTTTTAATTTCGAAAGAAAGACTTATAAAGAATTTTTTTTTTAGATTTCGATTTGTTTATTTTGTTTTTAAAGAATTTTTGTAAAGAAAGATTTCTAAAGAAGAAAGAAACTTCTTTTTTTTGAATTTTAACTCTCTTTTTTTTCGAAAGACAAACTTTTAAAGAAAATTTTTTTGGATTTTTGGATTTTATTTTCAATTTATGAAAGAACTACTTCTAAAGAAAAAGAAAATATTTTTATTTCTTAAATTTCTTTTTAATGAAAGAAGAATGAAAATATTTTTGGATTTTTGAATTTTTTTTTTGTAATTTTGAAAGAAGAAGAAAAATATCTTTTTTGGATTTTGGATCTTTCATTAATTTTTATTTCAAGAACAAAACTCCGGCTTTGTGGATACGACCTTTCAGCACTTTGGGAAAGAAGATTTTAAGGTTGTGTCCGCTAACCATTGAAAATGACCCAAGGTGCCGTTCTTGCAAAAACAGTCTTGCGGCGCCCTTTTGGGGACATTCGGCTTATTTTAAGCAAGAATGGCATCACCTGACTTATTTGTGGCAAAAATTAAAGTTTTGTTATTTTTGGGCTATTTTTGCAAAAAGGGAAGTTGGACCTGATGGGGGTTGCCTATGTATCCCACGCCCTGTGGGAATCAAACTGGCGTAGTTCGGGCAGATTTGTCAAAACCAAATATATTTTGAAAACAAAAATCTTTCTTTGTTTTTTTTCAAAAATCCGGCAGAGTTTCAGTACTATTTAGAGATTGGTTTTTTCAAAGCAAGTGATAACCCTCACTTAACCCTAACACTGCTATTTTCTTTCAACTCTCTCCCATTATTTACAAGCCGATCAACATGCAAAGCCGAGCAAATAAATGCACAAGTAGCACGTAAGATGCATCAGGATGGTCTTTTCATTTCAGGTCACCTGTCCTAGACGGACACAACCCCTGTGTTGAGTCCCCTAAGTCAAATGCACATGATGCAAACAAACGTTCCTACTAGGGATCCGGCATGAGGCTTTGTTATACTAGGTTTAAAACCTGGGTTTATTGTTCTAGACCTGGCTTACCCGAGCGGACAACTCGAGCTGAGGGGGAGGCAGCGTACCGGGGATACAGAAGCTCCGCCGACTTAGAAACTTATCCAAACCTCGTTCTAAATAAGATAAGACTCTAAACAGAAGAGAAGTCACACGAAGTGCACCCTTCTCCATGATGTAGAAGACTCAGAGAGAGGAAGGGTTTCGTAGCAGTTTATATATACAATTAACCAAATATCAAAGCGGTAAAGCATTTAGCACTTTTAGCATGAAACATGTAGGAAAATCAGATAAGCCAAATATAACAGTTATTCTACGCTCGAATTCTTGAACCCTGAACCGAAATTCTGGGTTCGTGTCCCCAGCAGAGTCGTCAGAGCTGTCACACCTCCTTTTTTACACACCTACCCTGAAGGATAGTGTATAAGGGAGTTTTTCCATTTTAAGTGACATTATTCGAAATGGGATTATTTATTTATTCAGAGTCGCCACTTGGAATAGGCTTGGATTTTGGTATCCCAAGTCACCAGTTTATCTTGAATCCCAAATCGAGGAAATTTCGACTTCCCGGATGGAGTCTGCGAACCAGAAATTCTGAATAAGGAATTCTGTTGACCCGGGGGAAGGTGTTAGGCACCCCCGGATCCCGTGGTTCTAGCACGGTCGTTTAAACTATTATAAATGGCTTGATATCTAATTTTAATACATGTCATCCTACAGTGCAATTTTAAAATTACTTACCGCTTTTAATTAATTTTAAGGAAATTGAACGTCGTTTAAAACATGCTTTTGGATCACGTCACATGAAATGCACTCGGATCCGCGACACATTTTATTCAACGTTTTGGGATTTGGATTTGGGTCACATGAAATGCACACCCGAGTTTAAGAAGGTAGATTTATTAAAGAACGCGCCTAAAGTGGCTAACGCGTTATTAACTTTGCGGGAGGCCATGAAAATTCGCTAAATGGCACGTCCCGATTTCTAAGTATTTTTAATGAAGTAATCAAAGAGGGCCGCGCAATTTGTGATTTTGTTTGGCTCGGCACACCTCAAATTATTTTAAGGATATCCTAAAATGAACTATTATTTTCTATTAATGATTGTCTCTAAAACAACTTAATTAATTAGCACTACAAATTAATTATTATTGAAAGTATTAAAAGGTGCGGGCCTCAAGATCAAGTCCAAATTTAAAGAAGAGAACCTCCATTATTGAAGACCCCCTTAATTCAAACTTGCTACTTATCGTGGAAGGCCCAAGGTCTGTAATTCAATTTTTAAATCATCAAATCCAATAACTTCAATAAGTCGAATAGGGCTTTCAGCATGTTGGGCTTCAGAACCAGCCCAAGAAAAAGAGGATTGTTCAGCTTTAATTTTGTAAAGTTGTTTAAAGCCTGGGCCTTAGAGCAAGCCCAAATCGACATAAGGCAGGACTTGGGGATCAAGATCGAGCCCCATAGGCTCAATTGGGTAAGACTAATTAAAAGGTTGAAATTGTTTGGCTTGTTATTATGCAGCTGGGCCACATTAGGCCCAGTGATTATGAACCCAGGCAATCCAGGCGGTAAGACTAACATAGTGAACATGACATTAGTGACTTGGTTTTAATTCAAGGAATTTACTACTAAATTAAATCAAATAAAAATGGGCCAAACGATAGGGATATGCATATTTCAATTCAATCCGGACCTTATGCTCATATCCAGGCCACATGTATACTGAAGCATCAACATGTTTGGTTCTGAAATTTTACTCTCTAAAATAAAATAAAATCCAGCTTCATTTAACACATTTCTAGAATTGATTCATGTATTGAAACGAAGAAGGACGCTATTGAAGCTTTCAATTGCAAAATCATATTAAAATCTAAAGCTAGACATTTCCATATAAGAGTCCATATACACAGTCCATCAGTGTTTATTCAAGGCTAAGAATACATTAGGTTTTTTTAACAAGCTGGAGGAAGGGTCATCAATGCCAACACATTATCACCATGCTAAAACAAGCTATGTCGAGCTAATACTAAGCTATTACTCTTCAAGAATTCTAAACAGGTGTTTAACATGAAAAATGTGAAGGAAAGTAGCTCCTCCTTTCATAGAAAAATTCAAACAAGTTACATCTTGTATGCTTGTGTAGCAATTCCTAAAGGATCAAGGAGTACCTGGAGAGTGAATAAGAGAAAGAAATGAGAATCAGCGGAGCAGAATCAGCAGTTAAAACCAATAGCAACACAGCTCACAAATTGAGTGCCAAAAATCCAGGAAAGGAACAGGATGCAATTGACTTCAAAGGAACTTCAATTAACCAAATACACCAGTTGGATTTGAAAACTAGCTTGAGGAACCAATGCAGTTGAACAAAAACCAGATCTGGAAAGGATTTTTATACTATATTTTTTGTTGATTTTTCAGGATTTTGGTTTCTAGGATCTAATGTTTTGTATCTAAACTATCTACTTCTGCCCGAATTTTTTTTTTTGATTTTCAATAGTTTTTTTTCAGTAGTTTTTGAATCTGAATTTTGAATTTTCTGATTTCTATAAGCTCTAGATTTGGAATTTGAATTTTTTAGGGTTTTGGATCTCTAAGACTTTTTAAAACTTTTTCAGATTTTTAAAACTCTAAACTTGTGAAACAAGGCAAGGGGTATGCCTTTTTATAGGCAAAACTAGGGCAGCATCAGATTTTTCTTTTACATCCTAAGTCCCTCTTTTATTTTCAGTTTTTTATTTATTTAGTCCTTTAGTTATTGGCTTGTTGGCCAAGTAACACTACTAACTTCCTGAATTTCAAATTAGGACCCATCTAGAAGGTTCTAGTGGTTTCCAATTTCAATTACTGCATTATTCTCTATTTAGAAATACCTATACTACCCTTGTCCTTACCCCTAAATTACATAACCTAGTCAAACTGACCCTCATCCCTCTTACCTTGGTCAAATAACCATGGTTAATTATCCAGGGGCTAGAATCATTCAGCTATAACCAAACAATTTCAATTATAATAAAAGAAAACCTAAAATTGAACTAATAGTCTAATTATCCTATTTTAAGTATCAAAATCAAAACCAATTATAGAATTGAACCTGAACAACCAGAATTAGTTCTAATATCAATCAAGCCAAAATTAAGAACAAATGAAATTACATGGAGTCAATGTAAACAGAAGAGGACAGGAGATCAGAAACAAAAACTCTAAAAACAAAACTAGCAAACAAAATCGAAGAGCAAGTAAAAATACTAATTAATCCAACTAAAACCACTAAAATTCAGATCCTAGAACAAACAAGGAGCAGGACAGAATCAATTCTACTAAAAATTTCCTAAATTATATACCGGAGAAAACTCAATAAGAACAAAAGCTAAAAAAAATAAGCAAAACAGTAAAAGAGAATACAAGAAGAAAAACTTACGCGAAGTTAGAATCGAACTCGACTGTCTTTGAACTTGATCCCCAAATGATGTTATTTGCCTATTCTTTGCCAAAAATAGGCAAATAACATCATATAAGGATCAAGCAACCACTGAGAAACACCCAGGCAGGCTGAAATCCCCAAAGACCCCAAATCGGAACCCTAGATCTAGGATTCGAGCAACTCTGGTTAGATTTGAAGAAAATTGATTTGGGATTTGGAAAGAAGAAGGTGAATAGACCCTAGGATGTGATTTTTGTGCGGTTTGAGGGCGGCGGCGCCGGATACGGCGGAGGCGATGGCTAGGGTTTCAATTATTCGACGCGTTTGGGTGAGATTTGAAAGAAACGAAGGTCGGATTTGGAAAGGGGAGGTGAAGAGGAAGCAGGGGTGAAAATTTGGGAGTCATCGAAGAATCGCCGCCGGCGGAGGCAATTTCCGGCGGACGGCGGACGGCGGAGGATGGTGGTTAACGGTGGTGTATCTAGGGGTGTGATAGAGATGACCGGATGGGGGGTGGGGTGAGGTTTGGACATATAT
>NW_017681682.1:0-7277 GCF_001879085.1 Nicotiana attenuata
TCACGAGCAATGTCAACTACCTCCTCGAACGAGGCACCCAAAACCCTCTCTCTGGTCATCAAAATGCGGAGTGGATAGTTGAGGCCATCCACGAACCTCCTAATCCTCTCCCGATATGTCGGGATCATCCAAGTAGCATGACGGGCTAGCTGTGAAAATCTCATCTCGTACTGGGTCACAGACATGTCCCCCTGAACCAACCACTCAAACTGACGACGCAGATCCTCTTTGCGAGACTGCGGTACATACTTCTCCAGAAAGAGAGTGGAGAACTGCTGCCATGTAAGGGGCGCTGCACCAACAGGCCTACGTCTCTCCAAATCCTCCCACCAGGTAACTGGAAAGTAGTAAAAGACACTCCACTCGACTCTAAGATCCCTGCGGTGTGAAGCATACGCTGACACTTGTCAAGAAATCCCTGGGCATCCTCGCCCTCAGCACTACTGAACGCCGGAGGCTGGAGCCTACCGAACCTCTCAAGATGACGCTGCTCATCGTCTGGCATGGCTGGAACCACATAGTCTGGAGCTGGTGCAGCTGGGGCAACTGGTGCAACTGGGGCAACTGGTGCAACTCCCGGTGTCTGTAGCCCTTGAACAACCTGCTCAGGTCTGCGGGCAGCGGAGGTCTGATTGCCTCCCCCTGTCTGTGAAGTAGCTGCTGCAGTAGTGGCTGAGACTGCCTGGGCCAGGCCAGTGCAAACTGATAGTATCTGAGCCAAGGCCTCCTGGAGACCTGGAATCACAATGGGCACTGCTGGTGCCTGCACAGGTGCTGCTGGAGCATCTACAGCGGGAGGCTGGTTCTGAACTGGGGCAGCTGGTGGATCAACAGATGTTGCCCTCGCTTGTCTGCCTCGACCACGACCACGACCGCGTCCACGGCCTCTAGTGGGTGGTACTGGTGGTCGTCTGTCACGTCCGGTAGCACGGGTTCTCGCCATCTGCGAGAGAATAGAGTACAGAAGTTTAGTTCTCGGATCAACAAAGTCGCACGACAAGAATTTCAAGAATATGAAGTTTTCCTAAAGGTTCTGCAGCCTCTCGAGGATAAATACAGACGTCTCTGTACCGATCCGCGAGACTCTACTAAACCGGCTCATGATTCGCGAGACCAAGTAACCTAGGCTCTGATACCAACTTGTCACGACCCAAACCCCGATCGTGATGGCGCCCAACACATTGTTAAGCAAGCCCGACCATTCAACAACAAATCTCAACTTATGATAATTCAGGAAATTCGAACACAGATACTAAATTACTAAACCATTTTATCAAAATACTATAAGTACGGAGTATTATACTGAAAACCAATAAAAAATACTGGAACATAACCCAAAACAGGGTCCGGTGTCACGATCACGAGCCTCTAATACAGAGTGTCATCCTATGACAATACTGTCTAAGAAACAGAATAATGAAAGATAGGGATAGGAGGGAAGGATCAAGGCTGCGAACGCCATGCAGCTACCTCGATGCTTCCGGTGAAATGCTGCTCAGCTAGACAGGTCCTCCCTCAGACTGTGATGCACCTAAATCTGCACACAAGGTGCAGGGAGTAAAGTGAGTACTCCGACTCAGTGAGTAATAAGCATAAACAATAACTGAAGATAAGAAATCACTGAAAAACACAAGGCAACTATAACGGGCAGTACCAAACCTTTAACAGTAAGACCGACAAGTCAATAAAGTAATAGTATAGAAAGAACCATGACAGGTAACAGGTAAGGAATGATGCAATGATGCAATGCAATGCAAATACCGGTACACTCAGGTACCCACTGCGGCGTGCAGTCCGAGCCAACCATATATTTTACGTCGACGGCGCTCACTGGGGGTGTGTACAGACTCCGGAGGGGCTCCTACAGCCCAAGCGCAAATAAGCCATCTCGTGGCACCAACCAGGCCCTCGGCCTCAATATCACATAGTACTGCTGCGGCGTGCAGCCCGAGCCATCCATAAATCCAGAAATCACAATAAGCTCCTCGGGCACTTTTAAATCAATAATCCACAGCCCAAAATATCATTTAAAATATCATTTGAATTTTCAAGTTTAGAAAAAGGGGCTGAGTTTTCAAAATAGTACTGAAAACCTTAGAATGAGGTTAAACAAAGTGCAAAGTATGCAAATCAGCGGAATCAATCCCTGAAGGATTCAAATAACCGGCACGAAGCCCAAATACAACAGTCAAATCCAAATAACGATGATTTCTAACAAGTTCTAGTAGAAAAACACAGTAAAACATCACCGGGACGGACCAAGTTACAATCCACAATAACCAACAGCCCCGCACTCGTCATAGAGCGTGTGCCTCGCCTCAATATAGCGGTACGATGTGAAATTCCGGGGTCTCAAACCCTCAGTACATCATTTACACCCATTACTCACCTCAAGCCGGCCCAAAGTCTAGCTCGCTATGCCTTTTCCTCTCGAATTGACCTCCTCGCGCATCAAATCTGATCAAGACCACAAGGAATACATTACAATAGGCTAAGGGGATATAACCCAATCGAAAAGACTCGAAAAACATCGAAAATCACGAAGTTGGCAAAACCCGAGCCCCGGGCCCACTTCACGAAAAATTATAAAATTCACATCATCGGATTCCTCGTCTCGCCACGAGTCCATGCATATCAAATTTATCAAAATCGGAGTCCATTTGACCTTCCAAATTCCATTTTTAACTTATAATTTCTCAAGCCCTAACTTACCCCCTTTTGATGAATTTCTACTAATTTTCATGTTAAATCTACCATAAACACGAATAATTAGGCCAAGGGACTTACCTCCAATCGATTCCCAGTCGAATTTCTCCAAAATCCTCGCCCAAAGCTCTCAAGGTCGCTCAACAATGGTGGAAAATACCCCAAGCTCGCGGATGAAATATGATATTATAAAAGCCCTTCTGCCTACAGCGATTTTCGCTTATGCGGTCCCGCTTCCGCATATGCGGGACCGCTTTTGCAGCCATTTCCCCGCTTATGCGGTTTCTCACTTAACTTACCACTTCCGCCTTTGCGACATATTCTCCGCTTCTGCGGATTACCCAAGACCGCTTCTGCGGTTATTCACTCGCACCTGCGGACCCGCTGATGCGAAAAGGGGTCCGCTTATGCGGAACTCATCAATTCCACAAAATATCACTTCTGCGCTTATCCACCCGCTTCTGCGGAACCGCTTCTGCGGTCCATTTCTGCAGAAGCGGAAATACCAGATGACAGAAATCTCAGACCTGAAGCAACTTCCAAAAACTCTCGTTTAACCACTCGAATTCACCCCGAGGCCCCCGGGACCTCAACCAAAAACACCAACCGAACGATCTCCCGGATGAAAATCCCTGCCAGCCGCTCTGAAGAATAGGTAGTACACACCGGAATGAAGTGCGCGGACTTGGTCAGCCGATCCACAATCACCCAAATCGAATCAAACTTCCTCGAGGTACGAGGGAGACCACTCATAAAATCCATAGTAATCCTCTCCCATTTCCACACCGGAATATCCATCCGCTGAAGTACACCACCGAGCCTCTGATGCTCATATTTGACCTGCTGATAATTGAGACACCGAGCTACATAACTCACAATATCTTTCTTCATCCTCCTCCACCAGTAGTGCTGCCTCAAATCCTGATACATCTTCGCGACACACGGATGAATGGAATACCGCGAGCTGTGGGCCTCCTCTAATATCAGCTCCCGAAGCCCATCCACATTGGGCATGCAAATCCGACCCTGCATCCTTAACACGCCATCATCACCAATAGACACATCTCTAGCATCACCATGCTGGACCCTGTCCTTAAGGACAAGCAAATGCGGGTCATCATACTGGCGCTCTCTAATGCGGTCATACAAGGAAGACCGAGAAACCATACAAGCCAACACCCTACTAGGCTCCGAAATATCTAACCTCACCATTCGATTGGCCAAAGCCTGGATATCAACTGCAAAGGGCCTCTCCCCAACTGGAATGTATGCCAAACTACCCATAAGGACCGCCTTCCGGCTCAAAGCATCGGCCACCACATTGGCCTTCCCCGGGTGATACAAAATGGTAATATCATAGTCCTTGAGTAACTCAAGCCACCTCCGCTGCCTCAAATTAAGATCCTTCTGTTTGAACAAATGCTGAAGGCTGCAACGATCCGTATATACCTCACAAGATACGCCATATAAGTAGTGCCTCCAAATCTTCAAAGCATGAACTATAGCAGCCAACTCTAAGTCATGTACATGGTAGTTCTTCTCATGGGGCTTCAACTGACGAGAAGCATATGCAATAACTCTACCCTCCTGCATCAACACACATCCGATCCCAACTCTCGAGGCATCACAATACACTGTGTAAGAACTTGAAGCTGATGGCAGAACCAACACTGGAGCTGTGGTCAAAGCTGTCTTGAGCTTCTGAAAGCTCTCCTCGCACTCGTCCGACCATACAAATGGTGCACCCTTCTGCGTCAACTTGGTCAAGGGCAAAGCAATAGATGAAAAACCCTGGACGAACCGGCGATAATAACCCGCCAAACCGAGGAAACTCCGAATCTCTGTGGCTGAGGACGGTCTAGGCCAACTCTGTACCGCCTCTATCTTCTTTGGATCAACCTGAATACCATCATTGGACACCACGTGCCCCAGGAAAGCCACAGAACCAAGCCAGAACTCACACTTGGAGAACTTTGCATAAAGCTTCTCCTCCCTCAATCTCTGTAATACCACTCTCAAATATTGTGCGTGCTCCTCCTGGCTACGCGAGTACACCAGGATGTCATCAATAAAACAATCACAAATGAATCCAGATACGACCGAAATACAATGTTCATCAAGTGCATGAATGATGCTGGGGCATTAGTCAACCCAAAGGACATAACCAGAAACTCATAGTGCCCATATCTCGTCCAGAAAGCAGTCTTCATAATATCTGAATCCCTAATCTTCAGCTGGTGATAGCCTGAGCGGAGGTCAATCTTGGAGAATACCCTTGCCCCCTGGAGCTGGTCAAACAAATCATCAATACGGGGCAGGGGATACTTGTTCTTCACTGTCACCTTGTTCAATTGCCTGTAGTCAATGCACATTCTCATTGTGCTATCCTTTTTCTTCACAAACAAGACCGGTGCACCCCACGGTGACACACTCGGACGAATGAACCCCTTATCTAGGAGCTCCTGAAGCTGATCCTTTAATTCTTTCAACTCTGCTGGTGCCATGCGATACGGAGGAATAGAAATGGGCTGAGAAACCCGGCACCAGATCAATACCAAAATCAATGTCCCTGTCCGGCGGCATGCCCGGCAAGTCTGCTGGAAACACATCAGGGAAGTCCCTCACAACGGGCACAGAATCAAGACTAGGAGTCTCAGCTCCGACATCTCTCACGAAAGACAAATACGATAGACAACCTTTCCCAACCATCCGCTGGGCCTTTAGGAAAGAAATCACCCTGCTAGGAACATAGTCAGTCATGCCACGCCACTCAATCCTCGGAACACCCGGTATGGCCAATGTGACTGTCTTGGCATGACAGTCCAGAATAGCATGGCACGGAGATAGCCAATCCATACCCAGAATAACATCAAAATCTACCATGCTCAACAGCAACAAATCAACTCGGGTCTCCAGACCCCCAATAGTCACTAGACAAAACCGATACACATGGTCTACAACAATAGTATCACCCACCGGGGTAGATACGTGCACAGGTAAAGCAAGACACCCACGGGTCGTACCCAGGTGATGAGCAAAATATGAAGACACATAGGAATAGGTAGATCCGGGATCAAACAAGACAGAGGCATCCCTGTGGCAGACTGAGATAATACCTGTGATAACAGCATCTGATGCAATGGCGTCCCTCATGTCTGGGAGAGCATAGAATCGAGCCTGGCCACCGCCAGATCGGCCTCCACCCCTGGGGCGGCCCCTGGCTGCCTGGCCCCCACCCCTATCTGACTGGGAGGGTGCTGAAGTAGATGGAGTAGAAGATGAGGGCTGATCCCTCTGCTGAAACCGACCACCACGACGTCGAGGACAATCCCTCTTCATATGGCCAAACTCACCGCACTCGTAGCAACTGCCTGGTGCTGGAGAAGGGGACTGAAGGGAACCCCTCGCTGCAGAAGAACCCTGGGCTGAAGAGGCATGAGAAGAGCTCTGTGCGGGAAGGGCACTAAGTGAAGGCTGGCCCTGCTGAAATCCCTGATGACCACGGCCTGAAGAAGCCCCACTATACTCAGGGCGAGCTGACTGAGGAGGCCTGAAGGAACGACCTCTACCACGCTGGAACTGGCCCTTAGACGGAGCACCACTGAAACTGCCTGAACTTTTAGGCCTCTTGGCCTCCCTCTCCTCACGCTCCCTGCGGCGAATCGACTCAATATCACGAGCAATGTCAACTACCTCCTCGAACGAGGCACCCAAAACCCTCTCTCTGGTCATCAAAATGCATAGTGAATAGTTGAGGCCATCCACGAACCTCCTAATCCTCTCCCGATCAGTCGGAATCATCCAAGTAGCATGACGAGCTAGCTGAGAAAACCTCATCTCATACTGAGTCACAGACATGTCCCCCAGAGTCAACCACTCGAACTGACGACGCAGCTCCTCCCTGCGAGACTGCGGTACGTACTTCTCCAGAAAGAGAGTGGAGAACTGCTGCCATGTAAGGGGCGCTGCACCAACAGGCCTACGCCTCTCCAAATCCCCCCACCATGTAAATGCAGCCCCTGAGAACTGGAAAGTAGTAAAAGCCACTCCACTCGACTCCAAGATAACCTGCGGTGCGAAGCATACGCTGACACTTGTCAAGGAAACCCTGGGCATCCTCGCCCTCAGCACCATTGAACACCGGAGGCTGGAGCCTACCGAACCTCTCAAGACGACGCTGCTCATCATCTGGCATAGCTGGAACCACATAGTCGGGAGCTGGTGCAACTGGTGCCACTGGGGCAACTAGTGCAACTGGTGCAACTGGGGCAACTGGTGCAGCTGGTGCAACTGGGGCAACTAGTGCAATTGGTGCAACCGGCTGAGCTGGGGCTGCTCCCGGTGTCTGCAATCCCTGAACAACCTACTCCGGTGTGCGAGCAGCGGGGGTCTGATGACCTCCCCCGGTCTGTGAGGTAGCTGCTGCAGTAGTGGCTGAGACTGCCTGAGCCAGGCCAGTGCAAACGGATAATATCTGAGCCAAAGCCTCCTGGAGGCCAGGAATCACAATAGGCACTGCTGGTGCCTGCACAGGTGCTGCTGGAGCATCTACAGCTGGAGGCTGGTCCTGA
>NW_017681682.1:8794-10984 GCF_001879085.1 Nicotiana attenuata
AACATGTCCTCCAATATCTGAATGGTACGCTCGGACTGCCCGTCCGTCTGAGGATGAAATGCGGTGCTCAACTCTACCTGTGTACCCAACTCTCGCTGAAAAGTCCTCCAAAACTGGGAAGTAAACTGAGTACCCCTATCTAAGATGATAGAAACTGGGACCCTGTGCAACCGAACAATCTCCCGGATGAAAATCTCTGCCAGCCGCTCTGAAGAATAGGTAGTACACACCGGAATGAAGTGCGTGGACTTGGTCAGCCGATCCACAATCACCCAAATCGAATCAAACTTCCTCGAGGTACGAGGGAGACCACTCACAAAATCCATAGAAATCCACTCCCATTTCCACTCCGGAATATCTATCCGCTGAAGTACACCACCGGGCCTCTGATGCTCATATTTGACCTACTGACAGTTGAGACACCGAGCTACATAACTCATAATATCTTTCTTCATTCTCCTCCACCAGTAGTGCTGCCTCAAATCCTGATACATCTTCGCGGCACCCGGATGAATGGAATACCGCGAGATGTATGCCTCCTCTAATATCAACTCCCGCAGCCCATCCACATTGGGCACACAAATCCGGCCCTGCATCCTCAACACACCAGCATCATCAATAGTCACATCCCTGGCATCATCATGCTGAACCCTGTCCTTAAGGACAAGCAAATGCGGGTCATCATACTGGCGCTCTCTAATGCGGTCATACAAGAAAGACCGAGAAACCATACAAGCCAACACCCGACTAGGCTCCGAAATATCTAGCCTCACCATCCGATTGGCTAAATCTTGGACATCAACTGCAAAGGGCCTCTCCCCAACTGCAATGTATGCCAAACTACCCATACTGACCGCCTTCCGGCTCAAAGCATCGGCCACCACATTGGCCTTCCCTGGGTGATACAAAATGGTAATATCATAGTCCTTGAGTAACTCCAACCACCTCCGCTACCTCAAATTAAGATCCTTCTGTTTGAACAAATGCCGAAGGCTGCGATGATCAGTGTATACCTCACAAGATACGCCATATAAGTAGTGCCTCCAAATCTTCAAAGCATGAACTATAGCAGCTAACTCCAAATCATGAACAGGGTAGTTCTTCTCATGGGGCTTCAACTGACGAGAAGCATATGCAATAACTCTACCCTCCTGCATCAACACACATCCGATCCCAACTCTCGAAGCATCACAATACACAGTGTAAGAACCTGAAGCTGATGGCAATACCAACACTGGAGCTGTGGTCAAAGCTGTCTTGAGCTTCTGAAAGCTCTCCTCACACTCATCAGACCACACAAATGGTGCACCCTTCTGAGTCAACTTGGTCAAGGGTGAAGCAATAGATGAAAAACCCTGGACGAACCAGCGATAATAACCCGCCAAACCGAGGAAACTCCGAATCTCCGTGGCTGAGGACGGTCTAGGCCAACTCTGAACCGCCTCTATCTTCTTAGGATCAACCTGAATACCATCACTGGACACCACGTGCCCCAGGAAAGCCACAGAACCAAGCCAGAACTCACACTTGGAGAACTTTGCGTAAAGCTTCTCCTCCCTCAATCTCTGTAATACCACTCTCAAATGCTGTGCGTGCTCCTCCTGGCTACGCGAGTACACCAGGATGTCATCAATAAAAACAATCACAAATGAATCCAGATACGGCCGAAATACACTGTTCATCAAGTGCATGAATGCTGCTGGGGCATTAGTCAACAAAAGGACATAACTAGAAACTCATAGTGCCCATATCTCGTCCGGAAAGCAGTCTTCATAATATCTAAATCCCTAATCTTCAGCTGGTGATAGCCTGAACGGAGGTCAATCTTGGAGAATACCCTTGCCCCCTGGAGCTGGTCAAACAAATCATCAATACGGGGCAGGGGATACTTGTTCTTCACTGTCACCTTGTTCAATTGCCTGTAGTCAATGCACATTCTCATTGTGCCATCCTTTTTCTTCACAAACAAGACCGGTGCACCCCACGGTGACACACTCGGACGAATGAACCCCTTATCCAGGAGCTCCTGAAGTTGATCCTTTAGTTCTTTCAACTCTGCTGGTGCCATGCGATACGGAGGAATAGAAATGGGCTGAGTGCCCGGCACCAGATCAATACCAAAATCAATGTCCCTGTCCGGCGGCATGCCCGGCAGGTCCGCTGGAAAATCATCAGGGAAGTCCCTCACAA
>NW_017681683.1:0-761 GCF_001879085.1 Nicotiana attenuata
CCAATTTACATTTTTTGGCATTTTACAGCCATAAAACTCGAAATTCGTGCGAGTCCTAAATTTTCGTGTGGTATGGACTACGCCTTCTACCGTGGGCCCGGAGGGACGCGGTCCCGGATCGCCTAATATTCTCCCTTGACATCAAAATACGACCTAAGAAACCAGTGTCACCGCACTGCCATGACCCAATTACATTTTTTGGCTTTTTACGATCATAAAGCTGGAATTCCGCCTGATTCCCATATTTTCGTGTGCTATAGCCCATCCCTTCCGCCGTGGGCCCGGACGGATCTGGACCCGGTTCGCCTGATATTTGTCCGGGACATCATATATGACCTATGAAAGCATTGTCACAACCCCTCCATAACTAGCTTACATTTTTTGGCATTTGACGGCCATAAAACTGGAATTCCGCCCGAGTACCATATTTTCGTGTGCTATAGCCCTTCCCTTCCGCCGTGGGCCCGGACGGATCCGGACCCGGATCGCCTAATATTTTTCCGGGACATCATATGCGACCTAAGGAACCATTGTCACCGCCGCGCCATGACCAGATTATATTTTTTGGCATTTAACGGCCATAAAACTGGTAATCCGCCCGATTCCCATATTTCGTCTGCTATTAATACAATGTCAACTCCATTGACCAGGGCACAGATATGGTCAGATTCAGCAGTGAAGAGGTCAGCATGAAACTTTGGACCTCATCCTCATAGACCTTGGGTACATCCACCTTGAACAGATGTCCCCACTATTGAAAT
>NW_017681683.1:5124-5490 GCF_001879085.1 Nicotiana attenuata
GAGTCCCAAACTTTCGTGTGCTGTGGACCACGCCTTCTACCGTGGGCCCGGAGGGATCCGATCCCGGATCGCTTAATATTCGTCCTGGACATAAAATACGACCTAAGAAACCAGAGTCACCGCACCGCCATGAAAAATTTACATTTTTTTGGCATTTTACGGCCATAAAACTCGAAATCCGCGCGAGTCCCAAACTTTCGTGTGCTGTGGACCACGCCTTCTATCGTGGGCCCGGAGGGATCCGGTCCCGTATCGCCTAATATTCGTCTTGGACATCAAATACGACCTAAGAAACCAGTGTCAACGCACCGCCCTGACCAAGTTATATTTTTCGGCATTTTACGTCCGTAAAACTTGTGCGAATTC
>NW_017681683.1:10469-10984 GCF_001879085.1 Nicotiana attenuata
CGGATCGCCTAATATTCGTCCGGGACATCAAATACGACCTAAGAAACAAGTGTCACCGCCCCGCCATGACCAAACTATATTTTTTGGCATTTTACGGCCATAAAACTCGAAATTCGCGTGAGTCCCAAACTTTCGTGTGCTGTGGACCACGCCTTCTACCGTGGGCCCGGAGGGATCCGGTCCCGGATCGCTTAATATTCGTCCTGGACATAAAATACGACCTAAGAAACCAGAGTCACCGCACCGCCATGAAAAAATTACATTTTTTGGCATTTTACGGCCATAAAACTCGAAATCCGCGCGAGTCCCAAACTTTCGTGTGTTGTGGACCACGCCTTCTGCCGTGGGCCCGGAGGGATCCGGTCCCGGATAGCCTAATATTCGTCTGGGGCATCAAATACGACCTAAGAAACAAGTATCACCGCCGCACCATGACCAAATTACATTTTTGGCATTTTATGGCCATAAAACTCGAAATCCGCGAGAGTCCCAAACTTACGTGTGCTGTGGACCAC
>NW_017681684.1:0-3730 GCF_001879085.1 Nicotiana attenuata
AAGAGAAATGAGAGAGGTCGATTGGCGAAAACCCGCAAAGGGCGCTGTCGGCCGAAAAGAAGACATCTCATCACTGAAAGAGTCCTGGCAAGGCTCCCTCGTTTTGAAATGCGGAACAATGGAAGCTGGAAAGTTTGTGTAGGTCGGGCGTCCAGTCCAAGAAGCATGTCATGTTCATTTGAAGCCAGCATGCACCCCAGATAAGTCCTTCTTTTCTCCCGAAAGGGATGCTTCCCTTTAAACTCATATGCTTGCCTTTTGCATACTTTTTCTTTGAATCCCTTTCGGTTTAACTCTGATTCCGTAACTATTACACAAAAAAGGTGGCAGGACCGGCTTCACAGGGTTCCGCCTGGTCCGAGTCGAAGAAAATGCCCAGCCTCAGCGAGTGCGTCAGGCCAATCCCGACTGACCATAGTGGTTGATGCTCTCGAAAATACATTGGAAGAGAAAGAAAATCAAAGACAAGGGTAGAATAAAGTGAAAAGGACAGAGCCCACACGGGCGAGTCATAATGAAATCCTGAGAGTTGAACCCGGTCGGTTTGAAAAGAGATTCGCCCTCAAAGCCAACAAGCAGCAAAGTTCTCAACAGAAAGGGGGCCGGGATCAAGCGATTGGTATGATCAAGGCCACAAAACCAACCACCGTTTTAAATTAACAAATTGTTCTTTGTTGAAAACAGGTCTTATTCAGAGCAACCGTGCAAGAAGCAGGTGCAGCCCAAAAGAAATGAAATGCACAAGCGCTGAAACAGCTTTGCAGCAGGAAAACGCCCAAAAAGGAAGTTTCCCCCCCAAAATTCTGTCATGCGTTTTGCTAAATAAAAGGAAAACATATAAAGAGGAAAACAAAAGAAAAAAAAGAAAGAAGAAAGGAAATAAAAATGAAAATCCCAAAAGCCGAGGATTTCTGCTAAATCCCAAATCCCAGCCAAAAAATCGAGGATCTCCCGGCCAAAAAACCGAGGAGCTTTTTCTTTCCAAATCCCGGCCAAAAAACCGAGGATCTCCCGGCCAAAAACCCGAGGAGCTTTTTCTTTCCAAATCCCGGCCAAAAAACCGAGGATCTCCCTGGCAAAACCCAAGGAGCTTTTCTTTCCAAATCCCGAAAAAACCCGAGGATCTTTTTTCTTGTCGTCCCGGCATAACCCGAGACCCTTTTTCTTTTTCCGGCATAACCCGGTCATTTTCCAACTAACTCACGAAATTTTTCTAGTGAAAACTGGGGCAGAAAATTTCGTTCGTTTGTTTGTCTTGGTATCTTAAGCAGGTTGACCTCAAGGCATAGGGGTGCGAGACGACCGATGGAATGAGTCTCAATCCGGAATAAAGAAAAGAAGAAAAGAACAAAAAGAAATGAATTCAAAATGTTGAAGCAAACAAGGGTGCGGATTGATCAAAATCTGATTGTAGTCACAAGCTCCGCCGACCCCGTTTTGACCCAATGCTGCATGAAGAAGTAAAACACCTACAACTTGCGAGCATCAAGATTCAAATCGAAGTCCACAGCAAAATCAGCTAAGACTCAAGATCAAGTTTCAAGACAATTATAGATAGGAATCTTGTAACTCATAGTTGAAAGGCATATCTAGCTTAGCTTTGATTTTCCTTTTGGTGTAATAAGGAGGTCAGCAAGCACTAGCAGCAGCAGCAGCAGCAGTAGTGAAATCACAGCTCCCGGTAGTCCCAACTACCAAAAATTCCAGAACTACACTGACCTGATTCCTTTATAGCCAAGGATATGTAGGTAACCTTTGAAGCAAGGTTCGGTCAGACATTTTTCAAAAATGCTTCTCATGGAGTGCCAAGCGGGCAAAAATCCCTCATAATTGCTCATTTATCTTTGCCCGAAAACCCTTCTTGTCTCCGAGCAAAGAGAGAAAGCTGTGAGCATGTGATTTTTGCCTCGCACGAATTACTCCTACAGATTTCTTAGATTTAGGATTTTTCTTTTAATTGTTTAATTTGTAGGAATTAATTGCATAATTTTCGTGTTTATTTGCATTTTACTGTGTGCATTTTTAATTTAACATAAATTCATAAAAAAAATACAAAAATACGCATTGCATTTGCATTTAGGATTTAATTTTATATATTTTAGATTAATTAGTAATTAGGGTTTTACAAAAATACAAAAATCACAAAAAAATTGATTTTTTTGCTTTGTTTAATTTTAGCTTTGAATTTTGTTCAGTTTTCCTTTAAATTGGTACTTTAATTGGTTTGTGTTGGTTATTAATTAGAGCTTAATATAGTTTGGTAGGTTAATTTAGTTTTTAGAGTTAATTTAGATTTTTAGTTTTAATTTGAAAAGAAAAAGAAAAGAAAATGAAAAGAAAAATGGATTCCTTAATAAAAGACCCGAATTTGGGCCAAATCCACCCCAAGCCCAAACCTTTACACATCTGAAACCCGTCCAGGCCCATCCCCTGACCCGGTCCAGCATCTCCCCAACCCCCAAAACTACCCCGTTTAATTGATGATCAATCCCAGCCGTCGAGATTTCTTGATCAAACGGCTGGGAACACGGGAGTTCGTGGTATAAGACTGTCCTAAACACCCCCTACCCCGTCTCTCATCACTCTCTCATACCCCTCTCAGAGACTAGGCTTGAACCCTAGAAGCCGCCGTTAAATTTCCACCGCCATTGGTGGCGGCGCCACCACAAATCGCCACCAGATTCACACCAAACGTTCCTCTCCTCCACCCCACCATGAATCTTCAATCACCTTCCCTCGAAACTCCCCGGAACGTCTCGAATCTTAATTAAAAGGGAAACCCTAGCGCCGCCCTTGTTCCCTCCGGTGGCGGCGCCACCTCCAAAGGCGCCCAAAATAACACCCTTTGACCTCTTTTATCCCCCCTTCCCCAATCTGTGATTATTTTTCTTCGAACACCCCTGGAACTCCTCAAATACCCGATCTGAAAACTGAGCCCCAATTCCAAATTTAAAATCAAAGGGGTTTCTGAAGTTACAGGCTATAACGGCCTTTGCTTGTGTGTTTTCACATGAAAACATGTGATTAAAGGCTATTCTTATCAAGGAATCAAGTATTCAAGTCCCTTCTGAGCTACCATGGGTATTTCTTTTCTCTTTTGTTAAGTTTTCTTTTTGCTTTTTCTTTCATTTATTATCACCCGTTTCCTCTTCTTCTTCTTGATTTCTTTTGCTTTCCCAGTGTTCTTAAGGTAGTTTTTTTTATATGCATGATTAGTTTTAGGAAGCTTTTCCTTTTAATTAATTAGTATGATTTTTAGTTAATTTCGATATGTAGTAATGTTAGTTCAGTAATTGAATAATGAAAAAAAAAAAAAAAGAGAAAAGATAAAATTGCTTGAATGTTTTCTGCTTCCTGCTTGTTCCATTTTTAATTCAGAAAACCTGGTTTGGTTGTGTTTTGGGCTTGAGGTATATACCTTTAAGTCCAGTTTTGGGCTGGTTGCCTAAGGGATTCGACCCAGGGTCAATTTGACACATAGCCCATTTTGAGTATAATGTAAAATGCAGGGGTAATAGGGGTAAATTGGGTAGATCACTTAGAGAATCTCTAAAATATCAGCTTAGGAAGCTTCCTAGCAAGCTGAAAATAGCCTTACTTGGTTAGCAAGTCAGAAAATGAGGGACTTCTTAGCAAAAACCAAAATTCAAAAAGGTCTAAAAAGAAATAACTGAACCCCTAAGGCTGCCCTAGTAACTTGCCTATAAAGGCATTGTTACTTGAGGCTCAA
>NW_017681684.1:4138-6163 GCF_001879085.1 Nicotiana attenuata
TTTAGTTTCTTGTCTTTAAGTTCCCGAATGTGAACCCTGTTATCTTCAAAATTCCAAGAAATGAAATCAATATTTCATAGTTCATTTTTCTTTATCCTTTCTGATTTTGCTATTTTTCTCCTTCATTTCTTCTCTTTAGCTCTAATAATGCAGCTTTAAAAACATGACATGCTGGCGGACTTCATGCCTAGATCCCAAAACGCTGTCAGATTTCGAAATAATGAATCAAGAGTCGAAATGCAAAGAAGGTAACCTTGAGGAAATAAGACAAAGAATTGGAACAATTGAAGGAAAATTGGTTCGCGGTTTGGAAAGGTCCATACATTACAACAAAAGAGTGTGCTGTACTCAGGGCACATCCGGGCAGTTGTACCAACAAAGAATGGCCCGTGCTTACAACAAGAAGGTGCGTCCCAGGAGTTTTGAAGTGGGACAACTTGTGTTAAGACGCATTCTCCCTCATCATCAGGAAGCAAAAAGGAAAATTTTGCTCCTAATTGGAAGGGTCCATACAACATCCGGAAAAATATTGCCGAGAGGAGCATTGTATTTGGGAGATATCGAAAGAAAATGATCCCGAAACAGTTGTAAATGCAGATGCAGTAAAAGCTACTATGTCTAGGCTCTCTGCGGTGTTGGTTTTTGGGCAATTGAGATGACGAAGGCTTTTCTTCTCGCTATCCAAACACTATTAACCCTTCGTAAACCCATTTGAGCCGGTTACCCTTCTTTGGCTACCCTCTTTGGAACCCGGAAGTATTATCGAAAACAAAAGAGAAAAAAAGAGAGAAAAAAGAAAAAAAAAGAAAAAGGAAAACATATAAAAAGGATGAAAAAAAAGAGAGAGAAGAAAGGAAAAGAAAAGAAAAAAAAGAAGAAAAGAAAAGAAAAAGAAAAGAAAAGAAAAGGAAAAAGAAAAAAAAAAGAAAAGAAAAACAAAACAAAAACAAAAACAAAAACAAAATTATTTGCCCGAACTACATTTGACTTGATTCCGAAAGGATACGTAGGCAGCCTCTCGCTGAGGTTCAGTCACACCAAAACAAAAATCCCAATTTCCCCAAAAGATGAAACTGGGGCAGATGATATAATGGTTCGGCCATGAATCCGCCGAAATGGTTCCAAAGTTGTAGTTCCACCCAAAATCCTTTTTACCCCAAAGACTTCGTCCAAGTCCTTCCGATCAATTGGCAAAGGCAGGAAAGTGGAGAACGTTATTGTTGGAATCTGACACAATGCAAATTGAGAGAAATAAAATGAGAGAGTCTTATCGGTGAAAATCTTCGGGCACCATATGGCGGTGGTGAGTAGAGAAAATGAAATGAGAGAGTCTGCTTAGTGAAAACTCGCACAGAGCACTATCGGGTGACGGTGAGAAGAGAAATGAGAGAGGTCGATTGGCGAAAACCCGCAAAGGGCGCTGTCGGCCGAAAAGAAGACATCTCATCACTGAAAGAGTCCTGGCAAGGCTCCCTCGTTTTGAAATGCGGAACAATGGAAGCTGGAAAGTTTGTGTGGGTCGGGCGTCCAGTCCAAGAAGCATGTCATGTTCATTTGAAGCCAGCATGCACCCCAGATAAGTCCTTTTTCCCCCGAAAGGGACGCTTCTCTTTAAACTCATATGCTTGCCTTTTGCATACTTT
This sequence comes from Nicotiana attenuata, assembly GCF_001879085.1. NCBI lineage: Eukaryota > Viridiplantae > Streptophyta > Magnoliopsida > Solanales > Solanaceae > Nicotiana > Nicotiana attenuata. The sequence goes on from NW_017681684.1 coordinate 5,782, forward strand.
TTCTTTGAATCCCTTTCGGTTTAACTCTGATTCCATAACTATTACAAAGAAAAGGTGGCAGGACCGGCTTCACGGGGCTCCGCCTGGTCAGAGTCGAAGAAAATACCCAGCCTCAGCGAGTGCGTCAGGCCAATCCCAACTGACCATAGAGGTTGATGCTTTCGAAGCAAAGACATTGGAAAAGAAAGAAAATCAAAGGCAAGGGCAGAATAAAGTGAAAAGGCCAGAGCCCACACGGGCGATTCATAATGAAATCCCGGAGGCTAAATCCAGTCGGTTCGAACAGAGATTCACTCTCAAAGGCGATAAGCAGCAAAGTTCTCAACGAAAATGGGGCCGGGACCAAGCAATCAATAGGATCAAGGCCACAAAACCAACCACC
>NW_017681684.1:10281-10983 GCF_001879085.1 Nicotiana attenuata
TGCAGTGCGGTGTTATTGGGGTCTCGTCAGTGGGGCTCGAGCGGGAGGATATTGGATATTGCTCGGCGGATGGCATATCGGTTGTCTCCTTTCGGGTCTGTGTAATGTTATGTCAATTGCTTCGCCGTGGTCATAATGAATTGCTTTGGATCTAGACATCAATTGCGCGTGGTCGTCAATTTCGAGCAGAGTGATTTGAGGTGTTCCATGCGGACCGGCGTTTGGATAGGGTCGCGCATTGCAGCAAAGTTATGTGGAGATGGCTTGTGGACGATTAAACTAATTAGATGTATTCCTATGAGCATGAGAATTCTATAGTTGACAGTTTAATATGGTTCAGTTGTGCGGCTAATGTAGTGTAGAATGTCAGTAGGCTTTCATATGTACTTAACTGGATTGTTTTTGGATTGTTTTAACTTATGGTCACCTAGTTGTAGTTTTCGTATAGTTAGTACCTGCTTTGTTTAATGTTTATTTCTGTTTTAAAAAGAAGAATCAGAAACAGTTGGATTTGCGTTTGATTTTGAAATCAAGTTTAATTTCAAGCTGAACATGCGTTGCACTGCAGTAATTCATATCAGCAGATTAGTTCTTAATATGTAGTGTTAATAATTTTAGATTAATGGCTCAGATCAGTAGTTTATTTAAATTAAACATGCATCATTACTTAGACTGTTTTGAATTACTTAACCCGTTCGTGTT
>NW_017681685.1:0-944 GCF_001879085.1 Nicotiana attenuata
ATCTAAGGCAAAGATGTTATATTTGGGATCGCGATATAGCCAATGCACGGCACTACTCACTCTATACCTCTCGGTAGCTCGAGTGACTTTGCCCAAATTGACTTTCTCAAGACCAATTGGGTGTCGAAATTATGCAAGCAATGTAGGCTCAAGTCGGGTATTACTATCTCTAGATTTAACCCTTTAATTGGGGCTATCAATCTCTTGAGTACGCCCCAATTCCTTGTTGGACTGATTTTCTAGACTTAAGCTCTCTTTCTCAAGAAGAGCCCAAGTCAAATAGGCACAAATTAGTGTTTGCAACCACTAATCCAACATAAACAACACAAATCAGTCCAAATATCAACCACCCATAAACATCTAAGCATTAAAACACAAGACCCATCAAATACCCACACTAGGGTTGAGCCACAACCCTAGCTAATGGGTCTAGCTACTCATAATAATGGAAGAAAACATAAAATTAGATGAAGAATAACCCATATGATTTGATTACAAACTAAGATAATGAAGACTCAGTGTTAAAGTAGCTCCAAATTACTCAAAATGGAACAAAATAGCCGTTCACGTGCTCAGGTAAAACTTAGATTACAAAAGATACCCTAAAAATGTGAAAAGAAAGTATTTATACTAGGCCAAATTTTCTGGACAAAAATACCCCTGCGGAGGTACCGCGGTCCGCGGAAAATGCACCGCGGCCGCAATGAGGCTTTTGGCTTAACTTTTTGGGTCTCTGATTCTGTCCACCGCGGACCGCACAAAATGTACCGCGGCCGCGGTGGCTTCACTGCGGTTCGCATGAAATGGTTTGCGGCCGCAGTGGCTTCCAACAGTTGAAATCCTAGCTCTCTGAATCTCTGCTCCGCGGACCGCATAAAATCGATTGTGGCCGCGGTGAGGCTACTGCGGTCCGCACAAAATGGTTTGCGGCCGCAGTGCTTGAG
>NW_017681685.1:4815-5860 GCF_001879085.1 Nicotiana attenuata
GCACCTTAGTCACTTTAGTGCCCTTTTTGATGTGGGCAACATTAGTGTAGAACTCCTTAACTAGGTGCTCATTTGCATCCTCAACATTGCCTGTGAAGTATTCCCAGCCCACTCTCTCTCTGAACCGCCTTCTCACATTAGGGTTGTGAGGCAAAAGGTCCCTATCAATGAAAGTCCGTTCAAGTATCAACTTCCTCTCGGGCCACCATTCTCTGAACTTGTGGTATACCAATTCACTAACAAACCTATCTTGCCAAGCCTTCGGTTTCCTGGTTCTCTCCACCCCTCCTACTTGGGGCACACCCCTACCTTCTTCTGCTACGGGATCCTCACCGGGTGGTGAAGCTGTAGGTGAGGTAGAAGAGGCACTGTCACCGCTCTCAGCTGAGCCCTCAGACGACTCAGAAGAAATCTGGATTGAAGCTTGAACAGTGGGAGAGCCCTGAGGGGTAGGTTCATCTCTCAATATCAACCTCTCCGGGAAATCAGGAATGTACTCAGGCACTGAATCAGACTCAGATGCCTCCCGGGAGGGTACATACTCACTTCCCTCTGAATAGGAAGCAGCTCTATCCGCAACTTTGATTAGTCTTCTTGTTTCTCCAATTGATTTCCGAGCTTGAGGGGTCAATTTAATTGTGCCTCGTCCCCTACCCCGGGAGGACTCAGCTTTTCCCTTTTGTTTGTCACCACCACCTCGTGATTTGACCATTGTCTACAAGTGGAATTCAGTTAAAACTTGTTAGTATCACAATAGCAGAAGCAACAGTGAAGAATATGCAGGAAAGCAAACCACCGCGGATAGCACCGCGGTCCGCAGTGAGGTGGGGGTCAGACTACCCACTCTCTGAATCAGGGTACTGCGGACCGCAATAAATGGTCTGCGACCGCGGTAGGGCACTACGGACCGCGAAAAATCGACCGCGGCCGCGGTCCCGTACGTACTAGACTCCTCTGAAGTTTTCCCAGTCACGGTACCGCGATAAAAACCAGTTAGCAGCCGGCAACGGAGGCGACTGCGGACCGCACTAAAATCCACCGCGGT
>NW_017681685.1:9750-10982 GCF_001879085.1 Nicotiana attenuata
TGAAGTCGTCCATGAACACCTCCAAAATATCTTCCACCATGTCGGTGAAAATGGCCATCATACACCGCTGGAATGTAGCCGGTGCATTACACAACCCGAATAACATCCTAGAAAAGGCAAAGGTACCATATGGGCAAGTGAAGGTAGTCTTCTCCTGATCTTCTGGAGCAATCAAAATTTGGTTGTATCCAGAATACCCATCCAAGAAACAGTAGAAGGCACGCCCAGCAAGTCGATCAAGCATCTGGTCAAGGAAAGGTAATGGAAAGTGATCCTTGCGGGTCACTTTGTTTAGCTTGCGGTAGTCCATGCACACCCTCCATCCAGTGACTGTCCGGGTAGGAATTAGTTCATTTTTCGCATTGGTCACCACAGTCATACCACCCTTCTTCGGCACACATTACACCGCTGAAGTCCAAGAACTGTCATAGATGGGGTACACAACACCGGCATCCAACCACTTGATCACCTCCTTTTTCACAACTTCTTCCATTGCCTCGTTCAACCTCCTCTGATGTTCCAAGGAGGGCTTTGCATCATCTTCAAGAATAATCTTGTGCATACAAATGGCGGGGCTTATTCCTCGAATATCAGCTAAAGTCCATCCAATTGCCTTCTTCCGCTTTTGGAGCACCGCCAATGTGGTATCTACCTGCATGTTAGTAAGACAAGAGGAAAGAATAACTGGCAAAGTTGAACTAGGGCCTAAGAATTCATACCTGAGGTGTGGAGGCAACGACTTCAACTCTAACACCGGAGGTTCCTCAATTGAGGGCTTTGTTGGTGGAGTCTTCCTATTCTCAAGATCCAAAGAGAGCTTCTGAGGCTCATAAGAGTAAGAGCCCATTCCATGTAAAGCATTGACACACTCCACCCGGCTTTCATCCTCATTGACATCAAGATTCAACAAAACCGCCTCTAGAGGGTCCTCCACATTGATCATTGCACTAGTATCATCAATTATCCCATCCGTGATAAGATCCACAAATGAGCACACTTTACTACAGTCGGGCTGCTTCATTGACTTACACACATGAAAGACCACTTTTTCATCACCCACTCGGAAAGTGAGTTCCACTGCTTCCACATCAACTAAAGCCTTCCCAGTAGCAAGGAAAGGTCTTCCCAAAATTATAGGCACCTAAAAATCAACCTCACAATCGAGAATCACAAAATCAGCTGGCAAGATGAATTTGTCCACCCGGACGAGAACATCATCTATTATACCCAAG
>NW_017681686.1:0-329 GCF_001879085.1 Nicotiana attenuata
CCTGAGTGAGCGTTTTTCTTTTAGCCAACATTAGAGCTCCAACCCCTGAGTTGAGCGTTTTCCATTTTAGCCAATATTAGGCTCCAACCCCTGAGTTGAGCGTTTTCCCTTTAGCCAACATTAGGGCTCCAACCCTTGAGTTGAGCGTTTTTCCCTTCAGCCAACATTAGGGCTCCAACCCCTGAGTTGAGCGTTTTCCTTTTACCCAACATTAGGGCTCCAACCCTTGAGTTAACCGTTTTCCCCTTTAGCCAACATTAGGGCTCCAACCCTTGAGTTGAGTGTTTTTCCCTTTAGCCAACATTAGGGCTCCAACCCCTGAGTTGAGC
>NW_017681686.1:5207-5526 GCF_001879085.1 Nicotiana attenuata
TTTAGCCAACATTAGGGCTCCAACCCCTGAGTTGAGCGTTTTTCCTTTAGCCAACATTAGGGCTCCAACCCCTGAGTTGAGCGTTTTCCCTTTTAGCCAACATTAGGGCTCCAACCCCTGAACTGAGCGTTTTTCCCTTTAGCCAACATTAGGGCTCCAACCCCTGAGTGAGCGTTTTTCTTTTAGCCAACATTAGAGCTCCAACCCCTGAGTGAGCGTTTTTCTTTTAGCCAACATTAGAGCTCCAACCCCTGAGTTGAGCGTTTTCCCTTTTAGCCAATATTAGGGCTCCAACCCCTGAGTTGAGCGTTTTCCCTTT
>NW_017681686.1:10407-10982 GCF_001879085.1 Nicotiana attenuata
TAGGGCTCCAACCCCTGAGTTGAGCGTTTTTCCCTTTAGCCAACATTAGAGCTCCAACCCCTGAGCTGAGCGTTTTTCCCTTTAGCCAGCATTAGGTCTCCAACCCTTGAGTGAGCGTTTTTCCTTTTAGCCAACATTAGGGCTCCAACCCCTGAGTTGAGCGTTTTTCCTTTTAGCCAACATTAGGGCTCCAACCCCTGAGTTAAGCATTTTTCCTTTAGACAACATTAGGGCTCCAACCCCTGAGTTGAAAAGTGCTCCAAAAATCGGCTTCCATGGACGAAATAAGATGAAAATGGGCCAAACCCCCGTTTTAAAAGAACTCACTGACAAGCCCGAACTTCGCACCTGCGGAACAGTAGCCGCACCTGCGGCTTCGCACCTGCGGATAATATATCGCAAGTGCGGCTTCAGCTCAACCCAACAGCCCTCGCTTCTGCAGGCCTCAAGCGCTTCTGTGCTCGCGCAGCTGCGCCTCCATTTCCGCTTCTGCGGCCCAGGCCTGCTTGGCCAACCTCCGCTTCCGCACTCCAATGGTCGCATCTACGATCTCGTCAGGTGAGGGAAAGCCTTCG
>NW_017681687.1:0-10982 GCF_001879085.1 Nicotiana attenuata
CTGATTTTACTTTGATTTTTATGTCTCTTTCTTCCGCCTCTCTTCCCTTCTTTTATGTCTTTTATGTCTCTTTCATGTTCTATTTTTCAACTTTTGATTTTACTTTGAGTTTTTTTTTTGTTTGGTAGATGGAAGATGAGACAGAGACAACGAATAAACTTCAAATTGTTGAAAATTTTGGTGAAAGAGATGCTTCAACTGATTCCACAACCAACAACAGTGAATCTCAATATGATTGTATGGTGTTTTAGGAGATGAATGGTGTTTATTCACTCAATTTTTTTGATTATGATTGAATGGTGCTTTAGGAGATGAATGGTTTTTTCTGATTGAATGGTGTTTTAGGAGATGAATGGTCCTAAGTCCTAACCAGCAATTTTGTGACAATCCGATCCGACAATCCGAAAAATTATCTGATCCAAAGTTTAAAATCCGATCCGATCCAATGTTAATTCGGATCGGATTCGGATTGCCCTTTTCAGAATCCAAAATTCGAAATCCGAATCCGGAATATGCTAAATCCGATCCAATCCGATCCGTGCACAACCCTACTGCCTGGTGGATCATTGGAGCGTATTTTTGGCATTGTTCACACTTTCGAACGTAGTCGGAGGCTTCCCTTTTCATGGTGGGCCAGTAATAGCCGGCCCGTATGATGCATCTAACGAGGGTTCGATTACCGGTATGTGCTCCGCAGTGGCCTTCGTGTACTTCTTCGAGGGCGCGTCTAGTTTGGTTTGGCCCTAGGCATTATTCCAAGGGACCGCCGAACGTTCTTTTATATAGCTCATGGTTGATGATGCTGTATCGGGCCGCCTGGATTCGGAGCTTCATGGCTTCTTTTTTGTCAGGTGGGAGCAACTCGTCCTGCAAATATGACATAATGCGGTTGCGCCAGTCCCAAATCAAGTTTATAGTGCGTACCTCAGTTTGGTCTATCGACGAACAAAGGAGGGTGACCATGTTTTCTTTTCCGCTTAAGTTCTTGGTGGCCGCTGCTAGTTTGGCAAAGTCGTCTACTTCGATGTTTTGTGCTCGGGGTATCTGGTCGAGTTGGCACTCGTCGAACTCGGGAAGTAGCTTATGAATTTTTGCCTGATATTTTTGTACCCTTTGTTCATTTATTTGGAAAGTCCCTATGACTTGGTTGACGCCGAGTTGTGAGTCGCTTCGGAGGATGACTCGGCTCCATACTTGAGAGCTAGTTTTAGTCGTACAATTACGACCTCATTGTTAGTCATGTGGGGACACTGTATGCACTGGCGAATGACTTCGCCTGTTGGGACCTCGAACACTAGTCCCAGTCCGGACCCTGCCGCGTTGGAGGCACCATCCGTGTCAAGGACCCATAGGTCGTGTAACTTGGGAGCGGTACAGGTTGCTTCCTGCTTGGCCTTAGGTGATATTTTGGCGCTGAAGTCGGCTACGAAGTCAGCAAGTACTTGCGACTTTATCGCCGTTCGCGGTTGATATGTTATATCGTGCTCGCTTAATTCGATGGTCCACTTGGCCAGTCTACCCGACAGCTCGGGTTTATGTAAGATACTTCTTAGGGGGAAGGTCGTGACCAACAAGATGGGGTGTCATTGGAAATAGGGTCTCGGCTTTTGTGAAACGACGACTAATGCCAGGGCTATTTTTTCGAGGTGGGGGTACCTCATTTTGGCATCGACCGGGGTTTTGCTAATGTAATAGATTGGAGATTACGTACCTTTATTTTCACGGACCAAGACTGCGCTTACTGCAACGTCGGACATGGCCAGGTAGATTAAGAGACGTTCGTCTGGTTCTGCCTTGGCGAGTAATGGGAGTGAGGACAAGCGTGCCGTTAGTTCTCTTAGGTCATTGAAGCATTCGGAGTTCCACTGGATTCCATTGTCCTTTTTGAGAATGTCGAATAATATGTGACATCTGTCAGAGAATTGTGAGATGAACCTCGACAGGTGGTCGATGTGGTCCTCTTTTCTTTTGGTTTTGACTAACATGTCATCTATACAGACCTCCATTGTTTTTCCGAGTTGCTCTCTGAACATTTTGGTAACCAGTCTTTGGTAGGTCGCCCCTGCATTTTTTAATCCGAATGGCATGACTTTATAGCAGTTCCCTTGGTGGGTGATGAAGGTGGTTTTTTCTTGGTCTTCCTCCTTCATGAGGATTTGGTTGTAGCCTGAATAGGCGTCTAAGAAGCTTAATAGCTTGTGTCCTGCTGTTGCGTCGATGAGTTGATCGATGTGAGACAACGGGAAGGAGTCTTTCGGGCAGGCCTTGTTTAGGTTCGTGAAGTCTACACACATACGCCATTTCCTGTTTTTCTTTTTACCATGACCACGTTAGCGACCCATTGGGGATATTTTGACTCTTGAATGGAAACCTCTTCATGGACGGCCTCATTGATTGCAGCATTGAACTTTCTTCTGATTTGTCGTACCGGCGGGTCAAATTGATTGGCATTCAGCTTGTGTGTTGCAATGTCTTTTGGGATACCTGGCATATCTGCATGAGAAAAAGCAAACAGATCGGTGTTGTCACTTAAAAATTTGTGGAATTCACCTGGTTCTGTGCGTTTGTGGCTGATGTAGGCTTTTTTGCTGTGGTCGCTTTCATTCAGCTGGACGGGATCGAGATCTTCCACTGATGATCCTGTAGCTTCCACGACGTCGGGGTCTTTGACGACGTCTGTTTGTTGGTCGGACTCGGCCCCCGACTTCGGTATTGCTATGCTCTCGAGCCTTCCTCTCCTAACTATTGAGTGTATGTGCAGTCTTGGGTGATGCAGTAGCATTCTTGAGCTGTGTGCTGCTCACCGTGTATGCTGAATATTCCCCACGGGGTAGGGAACTTGATGACTCGATATAAAATGGATGGGATGGCCCTCATGGCATGTATCCAGGGTCGTCCTATAATGGCATTGTAGGATGTGTCTTAGGTCATGACATGGAATGTTATTTCCAGGGTGACGCCCCCGGCCAGAACGGGCAATATTATCTCTCCGTATGTTCGTTCAACTGCATTGTTAAAATTTGTTAGTATAATGCACTGTGGCACTATCTTATCCACGAGTCTCATTTTTGTGAGAATTCGGGGGTGGATAATACACGCACCGCTCCCGTCGTCTACCATGATTCTTTTTACGTCGGTATCTGAAATTCTTAAAGTAATAACAAGAGTATCGAAATGAGTAAAGGTCAAACCGTGGGTATCTGACTTATCGAAGATGATACTGTCTTCGAGGTCATTATACCGTTCGTGGGTGATCGACCGTTTCAATTTGTGTGTGGTGGTGAACGGGCGGGGGAGGGTGGCTTTGGGGGGCCTTGATGTGGTTCTCGTCCACGGGCGAATTTGGCTCTCCCTCGGTCGCTCATCAACTTCCTTAAGTGTCCTTGCTGGAGCATGTTCACTATTTCTTGTCGTAGGTCTATGCAATCCTCCTTCTTGTGGCCTCATTCCTGATGGAACTCGTAGAGGGCGTTCAACTTTCTAGAGTTTGGGTCCGATTTCATCTTTTGTGGCCTTTTCACCTTGGGACCGAGCTTCTCCAGGGCGTAAACTATTTCTAAAGGAGATACACAAAAATTGTGAGCACATAATAGTGGAGCCATACCTCTTTCATTTCGATGAGTTCCCGTTTGTGGCCGGGAAGCCCCTTCGGCTTGGCAGGGGGATGGCAGGATGGTCGCTCTGTTGTACGGTTGGTGCCTTTCTCGATTGAGGCGTGGGCGTGCGTGATCCCTTCGGCTGTCATTCCGATGATCTTTCCTTGATTCTATTTGGACTGTCGTTAGCCGTTGGGTCGGACCATTGAGGTCGTCTTCATCTGCCCTGACCTCAGCAAAGTAAGCGTTGTGAATTTCTTCCCAAGTGGTGGGAGGGTATTTATTGAGTCTGCTTAATATTTTATGGTCGCCCTTGACCCGTTCCTGTTTAACCCATTTTGAAAGGCCGCTACCGCCATCCCTTCTGACACATTCGGCAGATTCATTCTCACTCTGTTGAACTGGGCGAGGAAATCCTTGAGCCCTTCGCCGGGTGATTGTTTGACGACGAATATGTCATTCACTCTCGCTTCTGCTTTCCTGGCCCCGGCATGGGCGGTGACGAACTTGTTGGCCATTTCTTTGAACGTCATTAAGGAACGTGCTGGTAATTGTGAGTACCATGCTAAGGCTCCTCCTGTTAGGGTTTCGCCAAACTTCTTCAGCAGCGCCGACGGCACCTGCTCTTTCGAGAGGTCGTTGCGTTTTACCGCCGTGACATAATGAATGATATGGTCTTCAGGGTCCATTTTGCCGTCGTATATTTTCAAATATGGTGAAATTTTGAAAGTTTTGGGTATGGCATGCGGGGATGCCTCTTTGCTGTATGGCTGTTCCACGAACCGTCGGGTGTCCCGTTTTGGCAGGAGTTTCGGGGCGCCTGGTATCTTATCAACTCTTTCTTGGTGCTCCCTCATCTGGTCGCGAAGCGCTTTATTCTCATTCTCCATTTTTTTCCATTTTCTTTAGAACAACTACGAGGGCATCATTACCTGCATCGACAATGGAGTGAGGGTTACCTGTTGGGGGAGGAGCGTGTTGCTCGTTGATGGTTGTTGGGGTGTAAACTCGCATGGTGCTCCTACTCGCCCCTTGAGCAGGTTTGTCGAGTATACTGCTTAGGGTGCTTTTCAGCCACGCCTCCATTAAATTTTTCACTGCAGGCGATGCTTCTTCCGTCATGGACGTGGAGGCCCCCTTCTCATATGAAGCGGTTACACTCCTATGAGGAGGGGGTGAATCACTTTGCCTGGGTGAGGCGCTCGGTGTTGCATCCTCCTCACCTTCCGTGTCCATCTTGTTGATGGTGCCTAGGAGATTGGTAGTGACACCCATCATTGCTTTCAGTCTTTCCTCTCCTTTTCCTGTCATTGTTTGCTTGTGCAAACAAGAAAGAAGGGAGCTTTTGTTGTTGTGTTTTTTTTTATCTAGAAGAAACTAAACTTTTTAACTAGAATCTCCCCACGGACAACGCCAATTGTTTGACCGAAGAGTTTTAAATCCTTTTTAATTAAACCAATCAAATAAAGAGATGAGGAGTGAATCCAAGTTAAAAGTAATAAGTTCTAGATCCGAAAGTAGGCAGCCTAGGCAATACGAGTCCGTGCTTAAGTTAACGGATGCTAAACTAATGCTCAATGACTCGCAATCAATACAAGGATAGAAGCATGCAATAAATGTGATAAATGGTATTTAATGTAATAAGAAGGAATTTGTCACCCAAATGTTGGATGAGATAGATGATTCCTTCCTCTGATTACAACATGTGACAGCAGACTGATGAAGTGAACTATGTGTTTTGGATCTTGTGAGCTAAAGGGGATGTTACGTGATAGAACCAAACAAAAGGGACAAAACAAGCTTTTTGTATATTCTTGATAGTCAACTCTTTACTTGATGTTTTTCAAAAAGGTTCCAAAGATCCCTTTTTATTTTTTCCTCTTCCTATTTATAAAGGATATTCTTAGAAAACCCTAGAAAAGTACAAGGGAATATTCAATAGAATATTCCTATTCACAATCACAGGAACATTCTAACAATTACAATTGTTGCCCTCTACACGACCTCGGCATGGGTCTCCCCATTCGAGCGACTCCTCACAACTAGACCATACATGGTTTCGATCTCGGCCTCACCTCGTCCGTCTGCATTCGCTAAGCTAGATCTAATTTTGACCCATACAGGTAGCGGTCTAGCTGATATCTTTCTCTCTGTGTGTGTGTTTTATAATAAATAATTAGAAATTCTCTTTCGACTTTCAATAACGCCAAAAAAGGTCGTTTTTCTCATTGACATGTCCATATATCCATTTGATGCAATTTATAAAATTCACAGTTCTTTTTGCCTCTGATTCGTGGTTAGACATTGACAGTGTTAACGTTCCGTATCCAACTCTGATTCAGCTATTCGACTTTGCCAGACAACAAGGAAAGAACAAACACAAAATCTATTTAAAAAAGAAGAGGGAAAATTGAGAATTACTTGTCAAAAAGAGGGATATTTTTTTCCTTTCTCCTCTCATCATTTACTTTGTATTAGCAGCTTGGACGCACCACTTGTTCTCAGCAATAAGATCATTTACTTGATTTTCTTTGTACGCTTGTCAACTAGCATATACGTAATACGTTTTCATCTTATTTTAAAACGTTCCTTTAACCAGTGTAATTTAACATTCACAGCACACTAATAATCGATTTTTCCTTCAACTTTTTATACTTTATTTGGAATGCATGCAAACTCAAATAATACGTCTAAAGCATAACAAAACAAAATACCAGCACATCAAACACACCCACAAACATTGTGTGATAGTTTTCTTGTGGACTTATTCTCCTCCTTTAATTTCCTTCTAGACTAGAACAACTCAAAAGTGGTCTATATATAATACCATATATATAGCAGCATCAACTCAACAATGTACGTAGAAGGTAGCCGAATATCTAAATTCTATAACTTGTTTTAAGTCCATTTTATATGTATAAAGTTACAATTAATACGTCTAAGGCACAATAAAACAAAATACAAGTACCAAAACCAGAGGTGGATCCAGTATTGAAAGTGGCGGGGGTATCACTATCGAATAAAAATGTGAGCAAATATTGAAGTGAGAACCTAACCTAGGCAGCGTAGTTAAAGTTAAGTTGTGTCACCTCCAAATCAACCAATGCAGCTACATAAGCTGAATCCTAGGGTGCCAATCAAAATATATAGCTGTTATTTAAGATATATACACATATTTACATATATTATTTGGAAAATTATCGAGGGCTCGTGACCCTACCTAAGGGTAGGTCCGTCTCGGACCATACCCATAAAATGGGTCTATCATACACTTGTTCTGGTCCATTTCCTTCTAGAAGAAGTCAAAAAGAGTGTTTTTTTCATCTATATAAACCAAAGCAGCATCTATATTCGGCGATTCACCATAACCACTAGAAGCACTTTTTGCATCTCATCCCTTTAAATCTTGCACGCCCATAAAAAGGTTGATCCAAATTGTCCATAATAATACAAAGACGAAAGAAAAAAATTAGTTAAGTGTCCCTCCCTAAAAAGAAAACTCTAGTTCAAAACATCAGCATCCTTCTAGAGGCTTGCATTCTTCTTTTAATTTGCTCGTGACTAGTTGTAATTCGAAATATCTAGCTTCCACATCCCATTGAATTCAATTCACATAAGGGTCCCTCCATTAATTCAAAGTTACCATCCATACATATATATATATAGTTTGGCATTGTCTGTTTTCTCCTTTTGACAAAAGTATTGGAGACGCATGTCCCACATATTGTCATTTGATTGGCAATATATGGTCATTGCCGGTCCGACTTGCAAATTAAAGTGTATTTAATAAGTGCATACATCATAATATATGATTTCAACCATATGTTAAGTGATATCTTATTGGTATTTAAAGTCATGATGCATGTTATAGATACTAGCTAGCAAATGAACTAGTACAATATTTGAAAATGGAAGGTTTAGAAGATCGATGATATCAATGCTTTGAGTAAATCAAGATACTCAGCTCTTTTTAGTTCAATTATTCTACAACAATATAACGTAAAGAGTTGACTTTATATTGGTATTGGCCAAAAGATACACACTCTTTAGGGGATTTGTCTATGTACATTACGTAGGCAATTAACCCCACAATCATAATCAACATTTTCCCCCTTCTAGAAGCTAATCCATGTTTTTCGCCTTGTATATATCCAGTGACTCCTATAGTCACTTTCAGTTGCCTAATTATAAACAGCCGATAATCCTCAAAAAGAAATAGAAAAGAAACACTTAACTCGCCACGAGTTGATTACATCCTCTGTAGTTCTGTTCAGTATACATCGGTCCCCATGCTTCTGTATATAGTTTGGATAAATTCCAAATATTTATTAATGTATGTTAGCTTTATAGATTAGCTTCTTAATTAGGTCGTGTTTAATATTGTATACGGTAGAAATAGGGACTACCCGATTTCACTATTTGATCAAAACAAGGACATTGCATCGAAGAGCTAAGGCATCGAGTTCGAGATCGAAGTCTCTTTCGAGATCGGAGTTGGTATCAACCGAAGCCAAGGGAGATAGACTTCGAGTAACATCGGGGATGATAGATTAGTAACGGAAAGAATAAAATATCCATGATTGGTCGAGGATCATGGCGTAAATCTCGGAACCGACAGAACCGCTGACGGTTATTGATACCAATCATGGATTTTACTTCCAAAATTAGAGTTATACCTTATTTAGGATTCCTCTACTATATAGAGAGGAATCATGTTCATTTGTAATGGCAGACTGACTAAGAAATAACAATACATTGCTCTTTTACTTGCTTATAACTTACTATTATCCTTATTGTTCTTAACGCTTGATCTCGAGCCTGTTCCAATCGAGGACGATAGCTCGCAACTACACTGGTTTGATTCATCTTAATCATTTAATTCATTTATTTATCTAGTCATTTATTAATTGGCATTGAATCAGATCACATATCCTGATAATCACATTACAAGTTTAATTGTTACTCGTATTTCGAGGTAAACAGTTTGGCGCCCACTGTGGGCCACTGTGGGGATAAGGATAATAGTGATTTCTCAGTGCTAATTCTGGTATAACACACTATTTTACACTTGTTTCTTGTCAAGAATTTTATTTTCAGGTTGAATCATATCAAACTCACAAAACGCTTCTACACACGGCGACAACAGCCGCGAACTCCATGGAGAAAATGAGAATGTTATCGCTCCAGGAGTCGAAGTGCCACAGGCTGACCTCGGAAGAGCTCTGCCCGTCAACCCAGTTGATGTCAGTTCTCATGTTGCTTTGAATGCGGATTTAGGCGCAGACCCCGAAGGAAGCATACGCAGAGAGGGTCGAACTGGCGGTCGAGGTACACAGGGCAGAGGAGACGAAGGATTCAGTCTCCAAGTAATATTTGAAATGCTACAAGCCCATCAAAGCGCCATTGCCCAGTTGCAAAATCAACAAGGGGCACCAAATAGGGTCGAACAAGAGGTTACTCGCCGTACCGAGCCAGTGCCTGAAAGATCAGGTGATAATACTTCGACAATCGATCCTGTTATAATGAGGATGCTCGAGGAGCTTACTTAGAGAATAGAATCGGGCAAAAAAGAAAATCGTGGCCAACGACAAGAAGGTGGGAACTTACAACTCCCGAGTCGATCAAATACAGGGGGCACCACCAATCTTAAAAGGAATGGATTCCAAAAAGTTCGACAAAAACTGTTCTCTCCGAGTGTGGCTCTGAAGCCCATCCCAAAGAAGTTCTGTAAGCCCGATATACCTAAATACAACGGAACCTCTGACCCAAATGAGCATGTCACTTCTTACACGTGCGCCATAAAGGGAAACGACTTGGAAGATGACGAAATCGAGTATATACTGCTGAAGAAATTCGGGGAGACCCTATCGAAGGGTGCCTTAATATGGTATCATAACTTACCCCCTAATTCTATTGATTCATTTACTACGCTTGCAGATTCTTTTGTAAAGGCACACGCCGGAGCCATTAAAATTGCAACAAGGACGTCGGACCTTTTCAAGGTAAGGCAGAAAAATAACGAGATACTCAGGAATTCGTATATCAGTTCCAAGTGGAGAGAATGGATTTGCCTCCGGTCACCGATGACTGGGCTGTTCAAGCTTTCACTCAAGGTCTCAACACTCGGAGTTCCATAGCTTCACAGCAGTTGAAGCAAAGTTTAATCGAGTAGCCGGTTGTCACTTGGGCCGACGTACATAATCGCTATCAGTCGAAGATTTGGGTCGAGGATGATCAACGGGGGACTCCTTCGGGGTCCGTTTATCCTGGCAGGCCCATGGATAGGATCAAAAGGGATATCGATCGAGAGCCGAGGTCGAATAAATATCGATATCAACCGCACAATAGAGAACATAGAGGCAGCGGATCTGGGCAAAGCTTCGCATGAAATGAGAGGAGAAATGATCGAGGTCAAAATTCACCGGGGCTTGATGCCGAGGAAGATCACGTTAAATATCCAAAATCCGAATAAAGGTACGATCCCATTCCAATACATTCTATTTTTTCGACTAACACTTGCAGGATATCGACCAAGATCGGCACGATGCTTTGGATCTTAAAGCACGCGTTGCATTCTTTTTTCCTTAGACCGGTTTTTGTCCCAAATGGGTTTTTCCGGCAAGGTTTTTAACGAGGCAACCATTGTTCGTGCTAACTTAGAGCAATTCAACAGTATCCGAGGTTCCCTACAATAAGCCTCGAGTACTAAGGGGAATTACCCTCGAATGTCTACTTTGTTGTAAGGAAATCACTTCGTGACAACGGGGTCTCGATAGGAAAATATTGTAAGGGTCAAACGGTCAGATGAACCGTGCCCGTATAGGTTACTTGGACCCTAACATCAAACATGCGCGCATGTATTATCATCCATTGAGAGAAGTATTTTTCCTTGTCGATATCCCCTACCTTTAGAAAAATTTCCTATTTTATACTCTTGATCTATTGTGTAAACAGGCTTAAAGGCCGACCCTAACGGAAGTTCGAACAACTAACCCTACGCTTGAGGACTGCCGTCTGAAAAACAAACAAAATCGAACTACTAACATTTCGAGACCATAAGACCTTAAAAGCGATCCTCGATTTTACACGCCACGGCCACCCCACTCGGGGACTAACACTTCGGGCTAGATCGAAGTGTAACGGAAAATAATCCCAAAGGGCAAGTTCCGAACTAAAGAGGCTACGACCAAATTAACACGGATCGGAGACGTTCGAAATACGTAACAAATACAAAAGCCTAAGGGCTATCTTAACCCAAGTTCGAGAAAACTCTCACTCAGGGACTATCTATAAAGCCTAAGGGCTAACTTTACTTCGAGTTCGAGCAAATCCTCACTAGATCATAAAAGCCCAAGAGCTATCTTAACCCGAGTTCGAGAAAACTCT
>NW_017681688.1:0-910 GCF_001879085.1 Nicotiana attenuata
CAATACAAGAAGAAATTAGTGACGTAATTTCTTAGCCTAGATTAAAGGAATTTTTAGAAAATAAAACGTTTAGAAAGGGAAGCTTATATATAAGCATGACAGTTACAAAACAAAGAAGAACAATGAGAGTTTTTTCCATGATCATAGGCAAATAAGTTCACAAGTTCGATTACAGACTCGTCATGAGTCTGTAAACCTAGGGTTTCAGAGTGAAACGCTAGTGTCTTTCACTTCAAAGAAAAAAAAACCCCCCAAATCTTAGGGTTTCACATGGAGTCGGAGGTGAGGGAATCGTTCAAAGTCACAGAGATAGGCAGATATGCACAAACAGAAGTAAGAGGAAATTACGAGTTTTAAGACGAAGGTAGGCAAGAGCATGATCAACAGAACTCAGAAACAAAATCAAAGCATGAGCTTAAACACATATGCAAAAGCGAGTCAATAACCTAGGCTAACATGTGAACAAAAGAGGTAGAAGAATCTCCGTAAAAGATCCAGTAAGAAACATAAGAGCAGGCTTGAACATAACAAGGAATAAAACAATGAGCATGAACACACATAAAAAGAGTAAAAGAATCAGAAACATTTAGAAAACCCTAAAAATAGGATTCGAACAGTTTTGAAAAGGGAAAATTGGGGTAAAACTCTAAAATGGCACACACAGCATAGATCTAGACGAATAAGCAAAAAAAGAACCTCGATTAGGCTAGGGTTTCTGAGAACCCAAAAGGACGAGAAGGCTTGGAAGTCTCGAGAATGGTTCTGAGCTAGCAAGGTCGAATCCAGGCTCGAAAGGCTGAGATACGCTGGAGCAACGCCAGAAACGGCCAAAGAAACTTGAATCGGCCAGGGTCTGGATGAAGACCTTCGAGGTCTAACATCGAATCTTCAATGAGCAAGCGTGTGAGAG
>NW_017681688.1:5346-6200 GCF_001879085.1 Nicotiana attenuata
CTACAGCTCCGGCAGCGTGGATCCAGGGGCGTCCCAATAGCAAGTTGTAGGATGCCGGGACGTCTATCACTTGGAAGTCGACGTCGAACCATGTTGGCCCCATTTGCAAGCGCAGGCTGATTTCTCCAATAGTAGATCTCTGGGATCCATCGAAGTCTTTGACATTAATAGCCCCATCTTTGATCTCATGCAGGCTTTTTCCCAAGGTTCTGAGAGTTATCAGCGGACAGATGTTGAGGCTTGATCCTCCATCAATCAGGACTCTAGTGATGAAATAATCTTCACATTGCACGGTGATGTGCAGTGCTTTGTTGTGGCTCAAACCTTCTAGCGGCAACTCGTCTTCGTGGAAGGTTATTTTATGGCTCTCCAACACTTGCCCTACATATTCACCATTTCACCCCCGGTTATATTGCTGGGCACATAGGCTTCGCTTAGTATCTTCATTAAGGCATTTATGTGAGCGTCTGAACTCTGTAGAAGAGCCAGGATAGATATCTGTGCTGGTGTTTTGTTCAGCTGTTCAGCGACTGAGTACTCCTTAGCCTGTATTTTCCTCCAAAGATCGTCGGGTCCTGTCTCAATGGGACGTCCCGGGGCTTGCTTACCGGATTCGGCTAGGTGCTCTGGGGTGTAGACCCTCCCTGTTCTAGTCATCCCTTGTGCGGCAATCGTTTCTCCTGTCTTTGTTTTTCCATTCCTCCTAGCTTCGGTAGTGTAATCCTATGGTATGGCATTTGAGTGGAATGGTGTTATGTCAGTCATTGCCACCGGAATAGGCACCCTTGGTGGTAACACAGCAACTTCAAAGGGTGTAGGTGCCTTTGGAACTCCAAATTCAACCTCGATTGGTC
>NW_017681688.1:7682-10981 GCF_001879085.1 Nicotiana attenuata
CGTAGTAAAAGGTGGCGATATTTCAGCCATGCAAGAGAAATAAAGTGGCGATATTTCAGCCATGCAGGAAAGATAAGGTGGCGATATTTCAGCCATACAAGTGGAGGTAGAGCTTAACCTCGGAAGGCAGAAAGATAGCCTTATGCGGGTAATGCAGGATGGAGACAACGCTTAGTCTCGGAAGGTAGAAAGGTAGCCTTATGCAATGCAGGAAATGCAAATGGAGACAACGCTTAGTCTCGGAAGGCAGAAAGGTAGCCTTATGCAATGTAGGAAATGCAGATGTAGACAACGCTTAGTCTCGGAAGGCAGAAAGGTAGCCTTATGCAATGCAGGAAATGCAGATGGAGACGACGCTTAGTCTCGGAAGGCTGAAAGGTAGCCTTATGCAATGCAGGAAATGCAGATGGAGACAACATTTAGTCTCGGAAGGCAGAAAAGTAGCCTTATGCGATGCTGGAAATGCAGATGGAGACAACGCTTAGTCTCGGAAGGTAGAAAAGTAGCCTTATGCAATAAGATAAAAGCAAATAGTAAAAAAAAAAAATTCTTAGCTGATAGCTGATCGTGATGTTGCGGCTGCTGGGGCCATTGCGTGCGGATAGCAAATGCGAATAGGCGCGACGGTTCAATGCGATTGCGTAACATGTTTGGTAACTTTGTGACTTGGGTGCCTGCATCCAAAGAAAATCGTGAGTTTTGTAAAGGGGAAAGGTTAGTTCGCTCTTTCGTGGCTTCCGTCGTCGTGCATCATTGGGGTAGCGTCATTAAACAGCAACTATCATAGTTATGCATGATTTAAAAAATATAACGTAAGTAGAAAATGGTTTTGTTTAAATGAACCAACGACTGCGACGTGGTTCAAAGCATTGCAACCTTTCTTGTTCCGGAATTTTGAGGGTCCTCCTCAAAATTCTGCCCCAGTTTACTGGGCTGGCACTTCTGACGGCTGCGCTGAATGGATGAAAAATCAACTTCAGAATTTTGAGGGTCCTCCTCAAAATTCTGCCCCAGTTCAATGGGCTGACATCCCTGGCGATGAGCGGCTGAAGACTGACTTCGGAATTTTGAGGGCCCTCCTCAAAATTCTGCCCCAGTTCCAATAATAGGGGGACATGAAATTTTATTAAATTGTGACCGAACCCATAAGGCTGCCTACGTATCCCCTTTTAAACGGGAATCGGGTCAGGCGTAGTTCAAATTACATCATAAAGGAAATCGTAAGTGGTTACACATGGTATCGTTTCACTGCGTCTGAATTGATTGGCTTCGGCCAGACTTCTCCGTCCATTTCTACAAGGATAAGGGCTCCTCCAGTTAGAACCCGGTGAACCATGTACGGACCTTGCCAGTTGGGAGAGAATTTCCCCCTGGCTTCTCTTGATGCGGGAATATCTTCTTCAACACCAGCTGCCCCGGTGTAAACTTCCTTGGCTTGACTCTTTTGTTGAAGGCTCTGGACATTCTGTTCTGATACAACTGACCGTGGCAAACTGCATTCATCCTTTTCCCATCTATAAGGGCTAACTGCTCGTAGCGACCTTTTACCCATTCTGCGTCGTCCAACTCTGCTTCTTGTATGATCCTTAAGGAGGGAATCTCTACCTCGGCGGGGATGACCGCCTCTGTACCATAGACCAGCATGTAGGGAGTTTCTCCGGTCGATGTGCGGACTGTGGTGCGGTATCCCACTAAAGCGAATGATAACTTCTCATGCCATTGTTTGTAACTTTCGACTATCTTCCTTAGTATCTTCTTGATATTCTTGTTGGTTTGGCAAGGGGAAGTCATCTTTGGGGCTGGCCCGGTTGAGATCCCGGTAGTCGACACAGATTCTAACCTTCCCGTCCTTCTTTGGTACCGGCACGATGTTGGCTAACCATGTCGGATACTCTACCACCTGAGAACCTTAGCTTTGACTTACTTAGTAACCTCTTCTTTGATTTTCAAACTCATGTCGGGCTTGAATTTCCTGAGCTTTTGCTTTACCGGCGGACAGGCTGGATCTGTTGGCAGTTTGTGAGCTACAATGGTCGTGCTGAGACCAGTCATATCATCATACGACCAGGCGAATATGTTCTCATATTCTTTTAAAAATTTCGTATACTTTTCCCTTTCTGATGGTGATAAGTGAACACTGATGCGAGTTTCTTTGACGTTCTCCGTATCTCCCAAATTAATGACCTCAGTTTCTTCCAGGTTGGACTTAGGTCTATTCTTAAAATTCTCAACCTCTCTGACGACCTCTTCAGGTATTTCATCTTCTTCTGAGTCTATGTCCTTTTGTTGCGTTGTTTCGTTGCAAGTCACAGTCGTTGGTTCATCGTCAAGATAAGTAATAGTAATGCTGTATAAAATAGAGTAAATGATAGAGAAAATAAATAAGCGAGATATATATGATAAACTGAAATGCTTTGATTAAATTCAAAGCTGTTTGAAACATCGGAGCTCTTTTCGAAATTAAAGACAATGCGGGAAGAAAATCAACTAGTAAAGTAAGATGCGATGCATGCTGCTTTTGTTTAGCCTTGCTACCCCGAAACCCTCCGGTCTTTGACGGTACTAATTGACCAGTTGCTGAGGCGGTCTCCCCTGCTTACAGCTTGTACAGAAGGGCCTTCCTCCCCTTCCTCCTCAAAAAGAACACAGCAGTCTATGTCATCATCCTCCAGGAACAAATTCTTCATGGCTGCCAATGTTTCATCTTCTTCTAACCCATATATAGTATCTGCTGGCTAGAAGGTCCTGCTTCAGGCTAGGTATCGGAAACTCCAATGGATAGTAGGGGCCGTGCCATGGTGGCGACCAGTTCTGGAATTCCTTCCAAGTATAACCATACCCTAAGCCAAAGGTAGTGCCATGCTTCTTTAGTTTGATGGGCTTAGTGATCCCCTGAAGATTTTTACCAAGTCCCTTTCCAGGCTCGTACCCGCACCAATTCAGGATACTTTCGATCTTGTTGTCCCACCACTTGTCTTTGTCTACAGCGTTGACCCTTTCGATGTGGTGGTATGTCTCTCTGCCTATTCTCCTTCTGCCCCTGATCATTGGGATAGTCTGGCGACTATATATGGGGTTACTACCATCGCCATGAATTATCACCTCTTGGTGGTTCCATTCAAACATTACCGCCTGATACAGGGTTGATGCTACAGCTCCGGCAGCGTGGATCCAGGGGCGTCCCAATAGCAAGTTGTAGGATGCCGGGACGTCTATCACTTGGAAGTCGACGTCGAACCATGTTGGCCCCATTTGCAAGCGCAGGCTGATTTCTCCAATAGTAGATCTCTGGGATCCAT
>NW_017681689.1:0-2614 GCF_001879085.1 Nicotiana attenuata
ATCGGGGCTACAATAGATAAAAACCCCTCCACGAACCGGCGGTAGTAACCTGCTAACCCCAAGAAACTCCGAATCTCTGTAGCTGATGCTGGTCGAGGCCAGTTCTTGACTACCTCAATCTTCTTCGGGTCCAACTGAATACCCTCTGCTGATACAACATGACCCAGAAATGCAACCGAACTCAACCAGAACTCGCACTTCGAGAACTTCGCATACAACTGACTATCCTTCAGAGTCTGAAGAACCACTCTGAGGTGATGCTCGTGCTCCTCCTGGCTGCGGGAGTACACCAGAATATCATCAATAAAGACTATCACGAATATGTCCAAATATGGCCTGAACACTCGGTTCATCAACTCCATGAATGCTGCTGGGGCTTTGGTCAACCCAAACGACATGACCAGGAACTCATAATGCCCGTACCGAGTGCGGAATGCCGTCTTAGGGACATCGGATGCCCTAATCCTCAGCTGGTGGTAGCCAGATCTCAAGTCTATCTTTGAAAACACTTTTGCACCATGAAGCTGGTCAAACAAATCATCAATCCTCGGCAGTGGATACTTGTTCTTTATCGTCACCTTGTTCAATTGCCGGTAATCAATGCACATCCTCATCGATCCATCCTTTTTCTTCACAAATAACACTAGCGTACCCCAAGGAGAAACACTAGGCCTGATAAAACCCTTCTCTAGCAAATCTTGCAACTGGTCCTTTAACTCCTTCAACTCTGGCGGGGCCATGCGATACGGCGGAATAGAAATGGGTTGCGTGCCTGGGGACAGATCAATACAGAAGTCAATATCCCTGTCGGGCGGCATACCCGGCAAGTCTGAAGGGAAAACCTCGGGGAACTCCCGAACAATAGGAACAGAATCAATAGAAGGGACCTCTGTGCTGGAATCACGAACATACGCCAGATAAGCTAAACACCCCTTCTCGACCATGTGTCGAGCCTTCACATATGAGATAACACTGCGGGTGGCATGACCTGGGGTCCCTCTCCACTCCAATCGGGGTAAATCTGGCAAAGCCAAGGTCACGGTCTTGGCGTGACAATCCAAGATAGCATGATACGGGGACAACCAATCCATCCCTAATATAACGTCGAAATCCACCATGTCTAAGAGCAATAAATCAACACGGGTCTCAAGACCCTCAAACACTACCACACAAGAACGATGAACTCGGTCGACCACTATAGAATCACCCACCGGTGTAGATACATAAACAGGAATACCCAAAGCATCACTAGGCATAGCCAGGTAGAGTGCAAAATAGGACGACACATATGAATACGTAGACCCAGGGTCAAATAGCACTGAAGCATCCCTATCACAGACCAGAATAGTACCTGTAATAACAGCATCTGACGACTCAGCCTCTGGCCTGGCTGGCAAAGCATAACACCGGGGCTGGGCCCCACCTCCCTGAGCCATGTCTCTGGGACGATCGGCTACTGGCTGACCCCTACCTCTGCCGGTCCGAGCTCCACCTCTACGGTCTCTACCTCCACCTCTATGATCTCTATCCCCGCCTCTAGCTGGCTGGACAAGCTGTGGATCACCTGGTGCCTCAATCATGGGGTGAGGACCCTGCTGCTGAGAACTACCCGAGGCTCGAGGGCAAAATCTGATAATGTGGCTCGGGTCACCATAACCATAACAAGCCCCCGGCTGCTGAGACTGCTGGCCCTGACGACCTGTATGTCCTCCCCGGAAACTCTGAAGTGGCGGTGCACTGATGGGCTGCTGATCAGAATAATGCTGCTGAGAGCCACCACCGCCTGGAGTACCATGAGAAACCTGGAGTGCTGACTGAAAGGGTCTCGGTGAATGGCCTCTACCATAAGAATCCCTACCTCCAGACGAGGTACCACTGAACCTACCAGAATGACGAGGCCTCTTATCGTCACCTGACCACCTCCTCGTGCAAGAGCCATCTCCACTCTACGGGCCGCATTAGCCGCCTCCTGAAAAGAAATCTCACTACCAGCTCCCATAGCCATCTGGAGACGGATCGGCTGAATCAATCCATCTATAAACCTCCGCACCCTCTCTCCCTCTGTGGGGATTATAACAATAGCATGGCGTGCCAAATCAATGAACCGCGTCTCATACTGGGTGACTGTCATGGAGCCCTGCTGGAGGCGCTCGAACTGCCTGCGAAGTGCCTCCCGCTGAGTGACTGGGAGAAACTTCTCCAAAAACAACTCTGCGAACTGATCCCATGTCAATGCTGGCGACCCTGCTGGTCTGGATAAACAATAGTCCCTCCACCAAGTCTTGGCGGATCCTGCAAGCCGAAAGGTGGCGAAGTCGACCCCATTGGTCTCCACAATACCCATAGTCTTAAGGATCTCATGGCAGCTGAATAAGAAATCCTGGGGATCCTCTGATGAAGCACCGCTGAATGTGGTGGTGAAGAGCTTGGAGAACCTATCAAGTCTCCACAAAGCATCCGAAGACATAGCCGCTCCATCGCCGGTCTGAGTCACAATACCCGGCTGAACCGCCACAGCTGGCTGAGCCACTGGAACCTGAGTCTGGGGAGCTACCTGCTCCGGAGTACGTGTAGCAGGAGTCTGAACCCCTCCTCCAGCCTGAGAAGTGGCTGG
>NW_017681689.1:3824-10981 GCF_001879085.1 Nicotiana attenuata
AGTGGGCTGCTAGAAATAAATATACCTGTGCAAAAATGCACAGAAGTGTAGTATGAGTACGTAATCAACGTGTACTCAATGAGTATCCCGCCTAATCTCGAAGAAGTAGAGACGAGATGGTCAACTTGGACACTTACTAGAGGTCATTTGACAACTATACTAAAAATGTGAGGAAATCATGGAGTTATATAACAATTCTAATTCATGAAGCCAGAAACAGATCAAACACCTTCAACAAATGATCAAGGATTTTCAAGGTTTACTCTTTATTATCTTATCAATTTATATCAAGCCACGAAGGGCAAATTTCACATTTTCAGTTCTCAGGTAACAATATAACATGCGCAAATCACACCGAGGCGACGGCCCGATCCAACAGAAATAAACTGTGCACTTGCCGAGGGTCGACGACGCGCCTATAGATGCATCTATTCAATCTGCCGAGGCGTTCGGCCCGTTCCATAAATAAACACATATCCTGCTCGCGAATCATGCATGCGACGCAGGTACACATAGAGATACATGCTCAATCAGTCAATTAAGAACTTTTCGGGAATATTTATCCAAATACAACAATTTCTCTTCTTAACAGTTCAGGAAAATGATGTTTAATCTCTTTTTAAATTAATTTACTAATCCAAGGTGATTTAAGCAATTCAAGCTATCAATGGGTTCATAAATAATCCAAGTATAACATGCTGTGGGTCCTAGCTACACGGACAATAGCATAATAGTAGCTACGCACGGACTCTCATGTCACGACCCGGATTTCCCACCCTCGGGAGTCGTGATGGCGCCTACTGATAGGAGCTAGGCAAGCCAATTAATTTAACACTTTTCTCATTATCATTAGCAAAATAAAGAAGAACGAGGCAATTAACATAAAAGCGAAAATCTCGAAACATAAAGAACAGAAACCAAGTACGGAATTTCACATACACCTCTACCCAGATCTGGTGTCACTAACTCACGAACTTCTACTGAATGCTAAATACAAAGTCTGAATGAGTATACAGTACTGTCTGATCCGATACAAGGGAAATCAAACGAAAAGCAGAGATAAGAGAGACTCCGGGTCATGCGGACGCCAGCAAGCTACCTCGAAATCTCCGGACTGAATTAAGCTCCCAACGCTCCTACTGCTGACCAAAGGCTCCTGCTCCGGTACTATGATCTGTGCAAAAAGCACAGAAGTGTAGCATCAGCACAACCAACCCCATGTGCTGGTAAGTGCTTGGCCTAACCCTGAGAAGTAGTGACGAGGCTAGACAGGGCCTACCAAAAACAACCTGTGCAGATAAATATATACAAGGCAACAGAAAATAACAACAGAGAATATCAACTAAAAAGGGGAAGGGGGCATGCTCGGGAAAAATACAGCGAATACAGATCAATGGATATAACGACGAAACTATCTCAATATCATAGCTCATATATATAAGTGGTCGGCGCGCCACACGATCCCATTTCTTAATTCATAAGTGGACGGCGTGCCACACGATCCCATTTTCATAATGAATAAGTGGTCGGCGTGCCACACGATCCCATATTATAGTATATAAGTGGTCGGCGTGCCATACGATCCCATTTTCATAATATATAAGTGGTCGGCGTGCCACAAGATCCCATATTATAATTCAAAATATCTGACTTTGGAAAGAAGGCTCCATTAGGTGAATTCGACAACATAACACTTTAACCCGGCAAGGGTACAGCTAACAGCCCAAATATCCCGACAAGGGAGAGTACATAATAATAGTTTACACGTCCCGGCAAGGGAATAATCACAACACATCCTCTTTTGAATCATTTCTTTCTCAACTATCACATTCTTGTTCGAACCAACGTTCCAAAATATACCAATCACAGTTCCTCCTCAACCGTTCACATTATAAGAAAATTATTCATTAGACAAGGTAGTGGTGTCACATCATTCGATTTAAAAAAACAATTAAGACTCACGGTCATGCTAGACACCGATGTATAGATACTCGTCACCATGCCTATACACCGCACTCTACATTTAGCAAGTAGCAAATAACATCCTAATCCTATTCCCTCAAGCCAAAGTTAGAACAAACACTTACCTCGGTCCAAAGAATAGCGATCAACCCTCAATTACCGCCTTTCCTCTACAATCCGGCTCCGAAACAATGGTATCTAGTCATAATTAGTTCAATAATATCAATAAGGGCTCAAAAACATAATCTCGTAGTCTAGGAATGAATTTTTCCAACCATTCTCCCAAAACACCAAAATTCGACACCGGTCCCACATGGTCCAAACACGAGGCTCGGACCAAAACCCAATCACCCATAACCCCACGAGTTCAAATATATAATTTATTTCAAGATTCGACCTCAAATTGAGGTTGAATCACCCAAAATTCCCAAAAACCTAACTCTACCCAAAACCCTTAATTTCTACTTTGATTTCATGATTTAGGGCTAGGAAATTAGTAATTAGATGAAGAAATAATGAGGGAATGATGTTAAGCTTACTTACCCAAAGAGTTATGGAGGAAGGAGAGCTTGAATTTCGTCTATGGAGGGTTTAAGAGAAGAGCTCGTGTGAAAAAAATGAGAAATCCCGTGCTGCTACTGTTCTAGACATAAAAATATAACTGGGCGTATTTACTCTATGCGATCACAGAAGGAGGCTTGCGATCGCATAGGGGAAGGGAAAATTGACCACTGCGATCGCAGAATGGGTCATGCGAACGCATAGAAGAAAAGGGGCTATGCATACCAGGGTTGGTTTAATGAAACGCGATCGCGGAAGCTTAATGCGATCGCAAGGAATGAAGGGGCTAAGGTACGCGATCGTAGAGGAGTTCATGCAATCGCATAGAACAGAAAATGGGCCTGATCAATTAACCCTGCGCGATCGCAGAAGAACGTACGCGATCGCAGACACCAGCAACAGCAGTTTTCTGCAGCATTCCTAAGGCTAAAACCATCCCAAAATACATCCGAATCACACCCGAGCCCTCGGGGCTCCTAACCCAACACATGGACTAACTCAACAACTATCCTACGAACTTAACCGTGCGATCAAATCGCCTAAATAACATCAAAATCCATGAATCAAGCCTCAAAATCATCATTTTCATTTCAAACTTCTTAAACTTCTAACTTTAGATATTTAGGTCCGAAACACGTCAAATGACGTCCGATTTCGACCAAACTTTACAGAAAGCGCTTAACACATATTTAAGACTTGTACCNGGGCATTGGTCAACCCAAACGACATGACCAGGAACTCATAATGCCCGTACCGAGTGCGGAATGCTGTCTTAGGGACATCGGATTCCCTAATCCTCAGCTGATGGTAGCCAGATCTCAAGTCTATCTTTGAAAACACCTTCGCGCCCTGAAGCTGGTCAAACAAATCATCAATCCTCGGCAGTGGATACTTGTTCTTTATCGTCACCTTGTTCAATTGCCGGTAATCAATGCACATCCTCATCGATCCAACCTTTTTCTTCACAAATAACACTGGCGCACCCCAACGAGAAACACTACGCCTGATAAAACCCTTCTCTAGCAAATCTTGCAACTGGTCCTTTAACTCCTTCAACTCTGGCGGGGCCATGCGATACGGCGGAATAGAAATAGGCTGCGTGCCTGGGGCCAGATCAATACCGAAATCAATATCCCTGTCGGGCGGCATACCCGGCAGGTCTACATGGAAAACCTCGGGGAACTCCTGAACAATAGGAATAGAATCAATAGAAGGAACCTCTGAGCTGGAATCGCGAACATACGCCAGATAAGCTAGACACCCCTTCTCGGCCATGCGTCGAGTCTTCACATATGAGATAACACTGCGGGTGGCATGACCTGGGGTCCCTCTCCACTCCAATCGGGGTAAATCTTGCAAAGCCAAGGTCACGGTCTTGGCGTGACAATCTAAGATAGCATGATACGGGGACAACCAATCCATCCCTAATATGATGTTGAAATCCACCATATCTAAGAGCAATAAATCAACACGGGTCTCAAGACCCTCAAATACTACCACACAGGAACGATGAACTCGGTCGACCACTATAGAATCCCCCACCGGTGTAGATACATAAACAGGAATACCCAAAGCATCACTAGGCATAGTCAGGTAGGGTGTAAAATAGGACGACACATATGAATACGTAGACCCAGGGTCAAATAGCACTGAAGCATCCCTATCACAGACCAGAATAGTACCTGTAATAACTGCATCTGAAGACTTAGCCTCTGGCCTGGCTGGAAGAGCATAACACCGGGGTTGGGCCCCACCTCCCTGAACCATATCTCTGGGATGATCGGCTGCTGGCTGGGCTCTACCTCTGGCGGTCCGAGCTCCACCTCTATGATCTCTACCTCCACCTCTATGGCCTCTACCCCCGCCTCTAGCTGGCTGGGCGGCCTGTGGATCACCTGATGCCTGAATCATAGGACGAGGACCCTGCTGCTGAGAGCTGTCAGAAGCTCGAGGGAAATACCTGGCAATATGCCTCGTGTCGCCACACGTATAACAAGCCCTCGGCTGCAGAGAATAACGGAGTGGTGGTGCGCTGATAGGTGCTGATGAAGAACTGAAAAGCTGCTGGTCAGAAGATTGCGACTGAGAGCCACGACCACCTGAAGTACCATGTGAGACCTGTAGGGCTGACTGAAAGGGCCTCGGAGGATGGCCTCTATCATAAGAATCCCTACCTCCAGACGAGGTACCACTGAATCTACCTGCATGACGGGGTCTCTTGTCTGACCTATAACCACCTCCCCGTGCAAGAGCCATCTCAACTCTACGGGCCGCATTGGCCGCCTCCTGAAAAGAAATCTCACTACCAGCTCCCATAGCCATCTGGAGACGTATCGGCTGAATCAATCCATCAATAAACCTCTGCACCCTCTCTCTCTCGGTGGGGAGTATATCAACAGCATAGCGTGCCAAATCAATGAACCGAGTCTCATACTGTGTGACTGTCATGGAGCCCTGCTAGAGGCGCTCGAACTGCCTGCGTAGTGCCTCCCGCTGAGTAACTGGGAGAAACTTCTCAAAAAACAACTCCGCGAACTGATCCCATGTCAATGCTGGAGACCCTGCTGGTCTAGATAGGTAATAGTCCATCCACAAAGTCTTGGCGGATCCTGCAAGCCAAAAGGTGGCGAAGTCGACCCCATTGGTCTCCACTATACCCATAGTCCTAAGGATCTCATGGCAGCTGAATAAGAAATCCTGTGGATCCTCCGATGAAGCACCGCTGAATGTGGTGGTGAAGAGCTTGGAGAACCGATCAAGTCTCCACAAAGCATCCGAAGACATAGCCGCTCCATCGCCGGTCTGAGTCACAATACCCGGCTGAGCTGCCACCACTGGCTGAACCACTGGAACCTGAGCCTGGGGAGCTACCTGCTCTGGAGTACGTGTAGCAGGAGTCTGAACCCCTCCTCCACAAAGCCTACCAATCGGACCAGAGCGTCCTGAAGAACTGGGGTGGCTATGAACCCCTCTGGGACCTGAGCTGGGCCCACCGGAGCTGCTGTGGCTGGAGCCTCCTCATCATAATCAACATGAGGCTCCACCTCTGGGACTGCTGCTCGGGGCTGAGCTCTGCCCCGGCCTCGGCCTCTGCCCCTTGCAGGAGCTGCTGCTGGGGGCTCGGGCTGTTGCGCGGTGGAAGAGGAAGCACGTGTTCTCGCCATCTGCGAAAGAACAGAGTAGAAAGACAATCAATATTTGAGAGACAGAATCGCACGACAGGAAAGAACAAAAGTGAAACTTTTCCTAACTCTGTAGCCTCTGGGGGATAAGTACAGACGTCTCCGTACCGATCCCTCAGACTCTACCGAGGTTGTCCGTGAGTTGTGAGACCTATGTAACCTAGTGCTCTAATACCAACTTGTCACGACCCGGATTTCCCACCCTCGGGAGTCGTGATGGCGCCTACTGATAGGAGCTAGGCAAGCCAATTCATTTAACACTTTTCTCATTATCATTAGCAAAATAAAGAAGAACGAGGCAATTAACATAAAAGCGGAAATCTCGAAACATAAATAACAGAAACCAAGTACGGAATTTCACATACACCTCTACCCAGATCTGGTGTCACTAACTCACGAACTTCTACTGAATGATAAATACAAAGTCTGAATGAGTATACAGTACTGTCTGATCCGATACAAGGGAAATCAAACGAAAAGCAGAGATAAGAGAGACTCCGGGCCATGCGGACGCCAGCAAGCTACCTCGGAATCTCCGGACTGAAGTAAGCTCCCAACGCTCCTACTGCTGACCAAAGGCTCCTGCTCCGGTACTATGATCTGTGCAAAAAGCACAGAATTGTAGCATCAGCACAACCGACCCCATGTGCTGGTAAGTGCCTGGCCTAACCCCAGCGAAGTAGTGACGAGGCTAGACAGGGCCTACCAAAAACAACCTGTGCAGATAAATATATACAAGGCAACAGAAAATAACAACAGAGAATATCAACTAAAAAGGGGAAGGGGGCATGCTCGGGAAAAAAACTGCGAATACAGATCAATGGATATAACGACGAAACTATCTCAATATCATAGCTCATATATATAAGTGGTCGGTGCGCCACACGATCCCATTTCTTAATTCATAAGTGGACGGCGTGCCACACGATCCCATTTTCATAATATATAAGTGGTCGGCGTGCCACACGATCCCATATTATAGTATATAAGTGGTCGGCGTGCCACACGATCCCATTTTCATAATATATAAGTGGTCGGCATGCCACACGATCCCATATTATAATTCAAAATATCTGACTTTGGAAAGAAGGCCCCATTAGGGGAATTCGACAACATAACACTTTA
The DNA here is from genome assembly GCF_001879085.1 of Nicotiana attenuata. NCBI lineage: Eukaryota > Viridiplantae > Streptophyta > Magnoliopsida > Solanales > Solanaceae > Nicotiana > Nicotiana attenuata. The sequence goes on from NW_017681689.1 coordinate 10,655, forward strand.
ACCCGGCAAGGGTACAGCTAACAGCCCAAATATCCCGACAGGGGAGAGTACATAATAATAGTCTACACATCCCGGCAAGGGAATAATCACAACACATCCGCTTTTGAATCATTTCTTTCTCAACTATCACATTCTTGTTCGAACCAACGTTCCAAAATATACCAATCACAATTCCTCCTCAACCGTTCACATTATAAGAAATTTATTCATTAGACAAGGTAGTGGTGTCACATCATTCGATTTAAAAACAATTAAGACTCACGGTCATGCTAGACACCGATGTATAGACACTCGTCATCATGCCTATACACCGTACTCCACATTTAG
>NW_017681690.1:0-1840 GCF_001879085.1 Nicotiana attenuata
GGGGATCATTATCCAACACAGTTAGGCATGTGAGTTCATTTCCTGAAAGAGTAGACAAATCTAAAATGTAAATATTGTTCACTCTTTTTCCCTGCAAAACAATCTTGTCAGTGGTAAGGTTAATCACAAAGCATTTGGTAGAGGTGAAATGCTACAATGTTACCTCTGCCACACAGTTGTGACACACTGATCAGGCTGTATTTCAAGCAATCTATCAAGTAGACATTCTCAATGGAGTGTGAGTCTTTTTTACCTACCTTTCCAACCCCAATAATCTCACCTTTATTCCCATTTACAAAGGAGACATTACCTCCCTTTAGGTCCTCAAGTGAAAGGAACTGGTTCTTGCTTCCAGTCATATGTTTTGAGCAGCCACTATCCATGTACGATATTTGGCTACTTCCCTTCACTTGGGCCTGCAAAAAGAAATCAAGGGTTAGTCTTAGGAACCCAAACTAGTTTGGGTCCCTTTCTATTGGCAAAGGGGTAAATCAAATTCCTTTTAGCCCTCCCAGGCAGCCTATTTTTCTCTTGAACAAAAGCTTTATTCTTTTGACTGGCCTTTTCTTTTGCATTACATTCATTTTTGTAATGGCCAGTCTTGCCACAGTGTGTGCAGATTCTGTTCTTAAGAAGAGTGAGGTACTTGCTTTTAGGATCCCACTTACGTGCTTGAGTCCTATAGTCAAGTCCTCTTTTGTTGCTACTGTGATGTTCGTGTAGCCAGGAAAGTGCATCAGAAGCCTTGTTCCATTTGTAAGTTCTGTCTAGTTTTACCTTCCCTAGATCTTCTTTTAAGACTTTTATCTGCTCATCCTTCCTGTACATCTCATCCTTCATTTTTCCTAAGTTTTCTTCTAGAGTGAGATGAATGTGATCAGCTTTCTTCTTACTTGTTCCTAGTTTCAGTTGTAAGTTCTCAGACCTATGTTCTAGGACACTGGTGTCAAGTTCAAGAACCTGGTTCTTCAACTCAGCATTTTTACTGTCACTCTCATTAGCCCTAGATTCTAGATTCTTGCACTTTGCTTTTAGGATTACACATTCCCTAGACATTTCTTTCTTCTCATTGTTAATTATCTCAGACTCATCAGTGAAGCCTAGCAATAGTTCAGACAACCTTTCTTTAGACTAGGATTTAATCTTGTCTTTGAGATGAAGACTACTACCTCTGTTCATCATCTAATTCTCAGATGGCCATAAGTGCTTGTTCATCTCCAGCTTCATCTTCTGAGCCCTCATCTGATGTTTCCCCCAAGCAGCAACCATAGCCTTTGTTTATCCTTTGTTCTTTTTTGGGTTGAACCTGTTCCTTCTTCCTATTCCTTCGTTCAGCCCTTTCCTTCTTCCACTCAATTTCCCATTGAGGACAGTTCTTGATCATGTGAGCAGTCTTACCACATTTGTAACGGCCCCCATTGGTCTGTTACTTAGGAGCCTTAGGTTTATTGAATGTTGTACCTCTTGAAGAACCCTTTCCTCTCATCGGGTACTTTTTGAAATCTCCTGTGATCATGGCTACTTCATCATCCTCCAGATCTGCACCTTCAGCTATTCTGAGAGCCAGACTTCTTTCCTTCTTGGGTGCATCCATTTTCATGGTTTTCCTTCTTAGTTCATAGGCAGTGAGGTTTCCAATCAGTTCATCCAGCTTGAGGGTAGCAATGTTCTTTGATTGCTGAATAGCAGTGATTTTGCTTTCCCATGTCACTGGTAAGACTCTTGTCAAAATTTTCTCAACCTTGTCTTCTTCAAGGATAATTCTCCCAAGAGATTTAAGTTCATCTGTTAGTGTTGTGAATCTTGTGTACATCTCCTGGATAGATTCTCCTTCCTTCAT
>NW_017681690.1:2457-10981 GCF_001879085.1 Nicotiana attenuata
AACACCTGGCTCAAAAGGTGAAAAAACTAAGAGCTACTACTCAGTAGGATTTTCCCAAATTTCCACTAAAATCATTGAGCCAAAACAGCATTTACAAAACTCTTTGTAAACCTAAGGATTAACCCTAATCCCGTTGTGGCACACAACCTCAACTGTTGCAACAACTTCAAGTTAGCTTATAACTTGAACACTCTAGGTACCTAATACAATTGCTTCTATAAAAGCTGAAAGGTACAATTTTAAACCACCTACTACAATTGAACTAGAATAAAAAGAATACACAAGGGAACTAATTCTTCTATCTTGTTCAAGTAGCTTCAGGATGCACACTCAAAACTCACATAAATTGCTTGCAAAATCGCCTTGCTCTTTTGCTCTTGATTTAATTTAACTTCTACGTATGTGCAATTCACTGTGAAAGAGAACAATCACTGTCTTTTTAATGGGTTAGTAATCAGAGTTTGATTGGGACTCAATTGTTGATATTCTATCATAGTTGAGTCCTTGAAGATCTCAAACTCAAACACTATCTTTATCCGGATGGTGTTCTCTTCATATAAGGAGACTTTCTCCCCTTATCTAATATGCAACCTTTTCGATCAGATCACGAGATATTGCTGCTTGATCAGTAGGACTTATCTCCTTCACGTGCATCTCACATGTATAGGTTGAGCATGACTATGCTTCACAAGATGGACCTGGTCCATGACTGAGTTCATTTGTAATTCTTCAAAACTTCACCTGTTCTTGGGCCAACAGTCACCATATAAGTTGGTGTTCGGGAAGGCCTGCCACTTGCCAGTGGAGCTTGAACATAGAGCTTGGTGGGCAATAAAACAGCTGAATCTAGACATTGAGGCTGCGGGCACAACGAGAATCACAAAATTGCATGAGCTCGACGAGTTCCGATATCTTACTTTTGAGAGCACAAGGTTGTACAAGGAAAGAATGAAGAGGCTGCACGACAAGAACATTGTGGAGCGGAATTTCAACCCCGGGGACATGGTATTGCTCTATAACACAAGATTAAGGCTATTTCCGAGTAAGCTCAAGTCACAATGGTCTGGACCATTTCGAGTGGTCGAAGTATTCCCTTCAGGGGCTGTAGAGATTGCCTCAGAGAAAGACTCTCATACATTTAGAGTCAATGGGTAGAGATTGAAACTATATGTGGGCATGAATGAACCAAAGGAAGTGTCAAAGATCCACCTGACTGAACCTCAGAGGTCGAGCAAGCCTTAAATGCGCTTGTCTGCGTCGTACCGCGACGTTAAATCGGGCGCTACATGGGAGGCAACCCATTGATTTGTCGTAATCGTCATGCCATGACATTAAGTAAGGCGCTGGTTGGGAGGCAACCCAATGATAGTAGTAGTTGTTAATTTTGAGTTTGGGAAGTACTAACCAATGCAGGTGAGCTTGGGCAGGTGACAAGTCCATCGGAAGCGGAAAGAACAGGTCAAAAAAATGAAAAATTCGTGCCCAGGAGCGCGCCCGCGCTACAGGCCGCGCATATGGGCAAGTGTTCTGCCTCAGCTCCCAAACACTAGCGCGACCGCTACTGACCGCGCTAGAAGCGCGACCGCACTAGTGGTCGCGCATATGGCCAAGTGTTCTGCCTAGACTAGCGCGACCGCGCTAGTCCCGCCCAACTGACCAGTTTTTTTCCCTTTAACTTAAAATTAGTTTTTTTTATTTTTTATGTTAATTTCTTTTCCTTTATTCTATTTTTTCCCCTATCTAATTAATTCCCCCCTCTTCAACCCCAATTCCCCCAGCGTTCAAGCAAAACAAAAGAACCCTAACCCCCTTCTTCTTCAAAATTCTATCTTCTTCGACTCCCCTTTTCTTCAAATTCCTAACCCACCTTCTCCAAGTGTCAAGCCATGCTCTCCCCTACTCTTCTTCACTTCTCCTCCCATTCTCTCACTACAGGTATGATTTCTTTGTGCCATTTTTCTTTTTTTTTTTCAGAATCTCATTTTTTATTTTTGTATTTATGTAGTTGCTTTTTTTCCTTTACTTTTCTTAGTAGAAATTTGTAGCATATGTTGTAGTGATTGTGGGTGGTAAGGTTGGTGGAGTGTAGCGTGAATTAGTGTGTGATTTTGGGGACATTGTAGTGGTTTTGGGGTTGTAACATGTTTGATATGGGGTGTGAGTATATACTGCCCACAAGGTGTTTGGTTAAATGCCTCAGTGAATATAATTGAATAATTGTGACCAATTGTGCGCGTGAGTCTGAGTAACCGCATTGCGTCACAAATTTTTTTTGGGCTGTGCTAATGTTATTCCTTTTTCCAGGTACTATGGCTCCCTCTAGGAAACGCCGCACCACAGGTGCCTCTTCCAGCAGTCAAGCTGGATCGTCCAGGCCGCGCGGGTCAGCTCCTGCTCGTCCCTTTGATGCCAACAGCTTCGTATCTGCAAAGGTTCAGGACCGCTTTGCGGATAAGGCCCCTAAAAAGCTGATACCAGAAAGGGGCATAGATATAGGGTCGGTCCAGCTGGGCTGCCCTCACATGTATACTGAGCTGGTAAGGCGGGGGTTGCAAACCTTCATTGACGAGTCGGGCGAGGGGAATGTGATGGTTGTCCGCGAGTTTTACGCCAATGTGAAAGAACATGTGAATGGCATCGTAAATGTGCGCAGAAAGGCGGTGGATGCCTCCATGGAGGCTATACGGAGGATGTACCAGTTGCCCCCTCCTATGGATCCATATGAAGACGGATATGAAATGTATGGCAGATCACACACGCAGTGGGCGATGTTCTTTGAAACAATCTGTGTACCCGGAAAGGAAGTTATATGGATGAAGTATGGTCAGAAGTTTCACTCCGCGGCGCTAACCTTTGAAGGGAAGTGCTGGTTATATAGTGTCAACAACCGCTTGACACCGTCTTCCAACACCATGGAGGTGAATGGTCCTCGAGCGGCTCTGATTTGGTGCTTTATGACTGGCCATAACTTTGACGTGGCCAAGGTGATTCATGAGGAGATGTTCATTTGTTGTCCGGTGAAAAGGTATGGATTCTTTTTCCCTTCCTTAGTTACTCGACTTTGTCGGACAGCTCGGGTGCCTGAAAATCTGGATGTGGATGGGAGAGAGCCAAGAGACCACAAGTTCCGAGCAGACAAGGTTACTACTGGTAAGGAGCCGGTGGCAGCAGGTGGTGATGATAGTGGTGAATCTGATGACTCTGAGGATGCGGAGGCTAAGCAGGAGGATGTGGGGGCCGAGCCATAGGCCCGTGATCAAATTGCAGCAGCTGCAGCGCCGTCTGGGACTGCAGCACCATCTGGAGCTGCTCAGGTTACCCGGTTCACAGCTTTGGAGCAGGAGGTAGCTGGATTGCGTGCCTCGGTCGCTGACTTGGGTACACGTGTTGACGCGGTAGCTGCCTAGCAGGTGAAATCGGAGAAGAAAATATTGGGCTGGCTGATAGCTCTGGGTCGTGCTTGCAATTTGAACCCAGACACGGTCTCCGATCAAGAGTGATATTTCAGGGAAGTTCCTTTACCTCACTGTTCTTTATTTTGTATGCCATGAGGACATGTCTTCTTTTTAAGTGTGGGGTGGGGGATACTTCAATGTACGTATGCATATGTAACAACTTAACTGTTTAATGTTTTCTTTGTTTTCTTGATTATTTTTGGTGGTTTTGAGTAATAGTCAAATTAGATAAGTATAAAGTAGGTAAGTTGACTTGTCCCGACGACGGATCTCTGTCGACGGGGTTCTTGAGGGTCTAAGTCGACGTAAAAAAGAATAGGAATATGTTGGACTCTTCCTGATGACGGATCTTCTAGACAGTTTTGTTGAGGGAAGTAAGTCTAAAGAAAATACCAAAAAGATTTTTTTTTGTTTTAGGTAGTGTAGTAACTCCCCCTTGGTTTTTCTTTGGGCCACGGTTCTTTTCCAAGGGTTTTCTTGAACCGAGTGTAGTTAGTTTTTGTTTATTTTGTTTTTAGTTTTTAGTTAGTATTGATGGGCTACGAGCTGAAATAGAAAAAAAAACCCTTGGCATTGATACACCTGAACACAGTAGACACTAGAGTGTAACGTTTAGTCTCAGTGGTTGATTCTTGCTAAAGTGCCTTGAAATTGTATGTTTGTAACTGACTTGAATACTCAAACGAGGGTGTCTTGATAAGCCAATCTGAGTCATGTGCCATGTGTGTGTGAGTGTACTGTATTGTATGCTCTACAATTGATGCCTAGAACTTGCCCCGTGTGTTTGCAAAGCGAAATGGTAGCTTTATTCAGTCTTAGAAGTGATATAGGCATTTCTTTGTTAAGCCAGATATATAAAGTAGACCCACCTAAATGTAATACATCATAGTCAACACCCTTGAGCCTATAAGCCTGTTTCTTTGGCAACCACATTGCGAACCTTACCCAATTATTTGAATGGCCCATCTGTTTGAACCCCTTTACCTCCCATGAGCACTTGAATGGTATTAAAATATGCAAAATCTAAAGTGTGGGGTGGTGGTTTTGTTTTTGAGTGGAACCGATGAAATAGAGGAAAGGTGCAGTTTTTTGGAAAAGTAAAAGAATAAGCACCACTTAAAAAAAAGAAGAAAAAAAAATAATGAGTAAATGTAGTAGTTGATAAGTGGTGACTTGATACAATTGCACCTAAGGGAGTGGGATGTTATAAATAAAAATGCGGTGGAATGTCTGGTTGACATAAGTATAGTTTTGAAGGTTAATGTGATTGTATTAAAAGTGCTTAGGGAGGTTAGTCACTATATCCAAATATATCCTACCCGTCCCTTAGCCTACATTACAACCAAATGAAGTCCTAATTGATCTTAGACTGAATGAGCTCGATTAGTAGAGTATTACACTACAGGCAAGCCTATGGTGCATCTTTGTGTCATGTGAATGTTCTTTTTGAGAGTGAGCGAATTTTGTCTATCTAAGTTCCTAATTGTTCTTAATATTATTATTTGTGGAACTACTCTCGTGTGTGATGTGAGGGCATGTGATTCACGAAGGAAAGGTAAGTCTTGACTTCTGTATAGAGTAATTTGAGTACGTACGAATATTGCACGGCACGTGAGAGTCGATTTTTGAGGCAAAGATTGTGCACTACTAGGCGTAACTTTGGTGAGTTGTTCTTGGTGTGATACGTTAGGGGAAAAGCTTAGTGAAGGAACCTTTATAGAGTGTGGTGGATTGCTCGAGGACTAGCAATGATTTAAGTGTGGGGTGTTGATAATAGGCTACATTCATGTAATTTGGCAACTGTTTATGCCCCAGCTTGACTATGTTTCACTGTTATAGGATAGTTAAATGATGATAAATAGGCTCAAATTGTGAATTTCATGTTTTGCAGGAGCGAGTTGCGTGTATGAGGACTTAGAACAGTATTTGGAGCTAAAATTGAAGAAAGGGAAGCCCCTCGGAGCTGAGCACGTTGAAAGAAGAGAGAAAGAAAGGCTGAAATGATGACCCAGACTAGCGCGACCGCGCTAGCCCAGGAGTTCGAGGCAGAATGTTATACCATATGCGCGGTCAGTAGCGCGCCCACTAGCGCGACCGCGCTAGTCCAGTTCGGAAAAATACAAGTCAGGGGTAAACTTGGGAGTTCTGGGGTAATTCCACTTAACCTATAAGAGTTCCAGCTCGCCCAAAGGGACATTATCAAGGTTTTTACAGCTTAGTTGAAGTCAAGGAGAGGCAAGAGGCAAGGAGGATAATTCAACATCGAGTTCTTCCTTTCTTCCTTTTGTATTTTACCATTTGTGATGAATTTGGCTATTGTTATGATGAACACTAGTATGAGTAGCTAAATATTTAGTCTAGGGTTTTGATGGAACCTGTTGAAGATGAACTTCGTGTTATGTTAATATAGTTTGCCCGGTTTAATCTCTATTTGTTCAACTATATTCTTGTTGTAGTTAATTGATAGGGTCCTCGATTAGATGTGCCTATTTAGTATGTATTACTCGGAGAGAGTGCATGTTTAGGTCATTGTTGAACAACTCCACTCCCAAAGTATATGAGAGATCAATAACCGAGGGTTTAAAGGCGGGATTAAAGATAACGAAGCCTTGGGTGCGATCTAAAGTGAGCTGTACTAAAAGCCAGCTAGCGTAACTCGGGAGAGTGCGTCTAGTAAATTGTCATGATTACTCGGGAGAGATTTACGGTAATAAGAGTGCTCATGATCGATAGAGACGATTAGGCAAATCTATGTGAAACATAACAGGAAGGGATTCCATCAATAGGGGAAATCATAATCTTAGATCCTTCTCTTAATTGTTTACAACTTAATCATAGTTAGTCTTTATTTACTTAATTGCAGTCAGTTATAGTTAGTAAAAGTATCCCTCAATTGTTATTTGAAACGTTTGGGAAGTTGATTACGTAGAATTTAGTGAGTCTAACAAGAGAAATTGATAGGTTAATTCCTTGTGGGTTCGACTCTGGGCTAAATAATCAGATTATATTTGCAACGTCCGCTTAGTCCTTTTTATAAGGCATAGTTGGGTGTGATCAATAATACTGATTCATGTGAATAACATACGCGGAAAATTGTGCCCAAAAGACATATATACATATATATACAGAATACGGCAGGGCGAGCCGACAAAGACACATACTATCTAACTAAACATGACTGTCTACGGACCTCTAATAGAATGTACAGTGTATAAAGGACGAGACTGGGCCCCGTCATACCCATATGTATACAAAAGTATCGTATCAAAACTGAATAGCAGCTCCAGATCAAATGGAGCACACCAACTCTCGCTGAGCAAGGATCCTAAGAAGGGGGACGGTCAGTCTTTCTACCTGCACTTGCGGGTATGAAACGTAGGCCCCCAGGTAATAGAGGCGTCAGTACGAATAATGTACCGAGTATGTAAGGCATAAAAATCAGTATTATATAAAAGGACATGAAAGAAACATGGAGTAAACGGACTCAACCTGTAGTCTGAATAGCTCTATGAATCATGAAACATAATATAATGTCATGCGCATATGCGTATAACATGTCATGTCATGTATAGGTATATGGCGTAGATAAACATCATCAAGCCTCCTGAGAGAATCCCTCAGTATCATCTCAGGCTTCTATGGGAGATATAAACTATACTAACACGTATACGATAGTGGCAACTGCTACGTATATAAAGCCCTTAACCTTTCCCCTGCCCCCACATAACATATCTATACGCGTTATATAACGCCAGTCATGGGTAATATACATGTATAAATGGCTACAATGCTAAATAAGTAAGTCAATAAGATCTTTCGGAACTGTCATAGGAGACCATGAACAGAGCGGTATGATAGTAGGACATATGGTGGAATCCCGAACATAGGTAAACCCTATACTTCTAAAAAATATAATTCATTTGTGGAAAGTATTGCGTGCTTTGCCTCATTTCGTTGTATCATATGGATCATGCCAAGAAGAAAGGAGGATAGCCTTAACATACCTCAAGTCGTCAATGCAAACTCCACAACAAGCTATGATAACTAGCAGCGCCAACCCTACTCAAAACACAAGTAAATAACATGTACACTTAGATGGACAAGTTGTATTACGTATCCAAATGATAACTCGATCTTCTAAAATTAAAACGGGCAGCATTTCCGACTGATTTTACTTCCCTTCAATCTACTATAGGATAGGCGAATATACAAACACAATACAATCATCAAAACTCAAAACCAACCTAATTACAATTCGAACCTTCAATACAGCAAAAACCCCAAATATACACATAACACACAACCAATCAACAACTTATCAGTTAGCCTGAAAATGCAACGACGAGCGACCAACCTACACCTAACCTACATGTGGCAATTTCTCCACGCCTTTTTTAGTCCTTCCAAAATCCATAAATCAGCAGAAAATAAGGCCAGCACAAATGACTACAAAAACAGCCCACTAAAAGTGGAAAACAATCGAACTCACAGCTTCAATCACCGTCCCGTGAGTTTCTAACTATTAGAAACTAATTATCAACTTCATTGATATTTAAACACTTTAATTACAGAAGTTTACCGTTTCTTACTATGAAGTAATCTTGAAAAAAATTGAACTAAAAAGAAAATAGAGACGATATATAATACTTCGTTGTAAGGGATCGTTCTGATGTTATTGCTCTCTCGATTTCGTACCCTGGATGTTAGTATTCTTTGAAAACCCTTTGGAAGCTTAAGTATTAGGGTTTTATGGTGTTCTTCTGTCAGATCTATGATAAAGTGATGAGAGAGGAGACGAGCTAAAATCTATATAATAACTTTTTGAAAAAGTCACAAAGAGGTGCTAGCTTGGCACCACTTCACATTGGCCTCATCAATGACACTTTATATCTTTTATATTCGAATGTAGTGATGAACGAACGGTTAAGTGAGTTGGAAACTACATTAACATGAATTCAATTGGTATATAATAGTCCAAAAAGACCTTCATATAGGCACACGAAAATTTATTTTAAAACAAAAGCTCTCGTACAAGCAAATCCTTAGTCGGTTTTCCGCAACATTAAATC
>NW_017681691.1:0-804 GCF_001879085.1 Nicotiana attenuata
AGAAGCAAAGAAACAAAAATACTGAGATAAGCTACGAAGCATGAACAACAAACCACACAGAAGAATGAAACTATAGAATAAACATATAGGGATGGGGCAAAAGTTTAAATGAAAGGGCATACCAGTTTTCAGAAACAAGCAAGTAGGGAGAAGCAGTAGACTCAGGGAGGCCAAGTTGCAATCAAGAAGCAAGAGTGTAAGCTCTTAGAAGAGAGTTGTGATGATTAAAAATCGTGTCTGTGTTTAAAAAATTGTGTCATGTATTTATAATGCGGAAGAGAAGCAGAAATAGGTAAGAAAATAGTTTGAAAATCAATCACACAAGGTTTCCCTTTAATTAAGGGATTCAGATTTCAAACGGGCAAGGTAAATAATGAAAGGAGTTAATTAAACACTTTTCAAAGTAATGCAAGAAGGGTAAATACATAATAGTTATTTAAGGAAAGGCTTTTGACAGTACACGATCATGCAAATTAAGGAAAGGAAATCAGTTGACAGCCAAGCAATCAAGGGTCGAAAATTTTATGTGAATGAACCAAGTCAGAAAAAGGTGAAGGGAGGCTTCACTTAAGAAGAATCAGTAGCAATCAATTAACCCCCCAAAAAAAGGATTCTGATTCGAACACAAATTGGAAAACCTTTTGAAGAAAGTTTTTAACACATATAAAAGGGTTGTCATGCTAATCAGAAGAGTTCATACACAAAAGGATTCAAACTTATTATATGGATCCAAAGTGAATTTGAGAGAGTCCAGGGCTCGAATGGAACCCTAGTCCAAACATACAAGACCACACTCGTAAAAAA
>NW_017681691.1:3759-10980 GCF_001879085.1 Nicotiana attenuata
GATGGAGACAGTGCTTAGTCTCGGAAGGCAGAAAGGTAGCCTTATGCAATGCAAGGAGATGCAGGATGGAGACAGTGCTTAGTCTCGGAAGGCAAAAAGGTAGGCTTATGCAATGCAAGGAGATGCAGGATGGAGAAAGTGCTTAGTCTCGGAAGGCAGAAAGGTAGCCTTATGCATTGTGCGAAAATAGAGGTGAAGAGTGACAAAATTTCTTAGCTGAGAGACGATAGCTGCTAGTTGATTGTCATTGTGGCTGCTGGGGATGTTGCGTGCGAGTAGCACTTGAAAATAGGTGATAATTCTGGGAGTTGTATTCCTGAAAAGTATGAGTTTGTAACTGTATCCGATGATTTTATGTCTCGGGGTACCTGCATTCAAAGAAAGATTGTGAGTTTTGTCAAGGGGGAAGGTTAGTTCGTCTTCCCGCGGACTGCGCTCGTCCTACTCGGCTCTTGCTTTCATTGGGGTAGCGTTGCTGACAAAGCTGTTCTGATAGTATTCATGAATGATTTAGAAAAATAATAAAATATGATGTAAATACATAATAGATAAAACGATTTTAGATGAACCGACGACTGAGACACGGTTCAAGATATTGCAACCTCTTTTGCTCCAGAATTTTGAGGGTCCTCCTCAAAATTCTGCCCCTGTTTACTGGGCCAGTGCCTCTGACGGCTGCGCGCGGTGGATGGTGACAGTCAACTTCGGAATTTTGAGGGTCCTCCTCAAATTCTGCCCCAGTTTCCAATATCGGGGAAAAATGGAAATTTTATTGAATTGTGACCGAACCCATAGGGCTGCCTACGTATCCCCTCTTAAACGGGAATCAGGTCAGGCATAGTTCAAATTACATCATATAGGAATAAATAGTAGTTACACATAGTACCGTTTCACTGCATCTGAATTGATTGGCTTCGGCCAAACTTTTCCGTCCATCTCTGCAAGTATGAGGGCTCCTCCGGTTAGAACCCGGTGAACCATGTACGGACCTTGCCAGTTGGGAGAACATTTTCCTTTGGCTTCGTCTTGGTGCGGAAAAATCTTCTTCAGTACTAACTGCCCTGGCGCGAACTGTCTCGGCCTGACTCTTTTGTTGAAAGCTCTGGTCATTCTATTCTGATAAAGCTGACCATGGCAAACTGCATTCAGTCTTTTTCCGTCTATAAGGGCTAATTGCTCGTAGCGACTTTTTACCCCTTCTGCATCTTCAAGTTCTGCTTCCTGCATAATTCTCAGGGAGGGAATCTCTACCTCGCTGGGATGACTGACTCGGTACCGTAAAACCAACATATAGGGTGTCGCCCCAGTCGATGTGCGGACTGTGGTACGGTATCCCAGTAGAGCGAATGATAACTTCTCATGCCATTGCTTGTGTTTTTCTATCATTTTCCTTAGTATCTTCTTAATGTTCTTATTGGCTGCTTTTACAGATCCATTCATCTGAGGTCTATAAGCTGTAGAATTCTTGTGCTTGATCTTGAAGGTTTCACACATTGCTTTCATCAGATCACTGTTGAGATTGGAATCGTTGTCAGTGATGATAGACTCTGGGATGCCAAACCGGCAAATGATACGGTCGCGAACGAAGTCTATCACAACCTTCTTGGTTACCGCCTTATATGATGCTGCTTCAACCCATTTAGTGAAATAGTCGATCGCCACTAGTATGAACCTGTGCCCATTTGATATGGCAGGCTCGATAGGTCCAATGACATCCAACCCCCAAGCGGCGAACGACCATGGTGAGCTAGTTGCATTGAGCTCGTTAGGAGGCACCTTTATTATATCTGCATGTATCTGACAGCGATGGCACTTTCGAACATATTGGATGCAGTCTATCGCCATGGTCATCCAGAAGTAACCAGCTCGGAGTATTTTCTTGGCTAAGACGAAACCGTTCATGTGCGGGCCATAGGTCCCTGTGCTAACCTCCTCCAACAACCTGGATGCTTCCCTTGCCTCGACACACCTTAGTAATCCCAAATCGGGAGTCCTCCTATACAGGATTCCTCCGCTGTGAAAGAACTGATTGGACAATCTCCACAGTGTGCGCTCTTGAGTAGTGTTTGCAAGTTCTGGGTACTCTCCTGTTGACAAATATTTCTTAATGTCATGGAACCATGGCTTTCCGTCTGCCTCTTCCTCGACATGAGCACAATAGGCAGGTTGATCCTGGATTTTTACCGGGATGGGATCAATGAAGTTCTTATCTAGATGCTGAATCATGGATGATAGAGTGGCCAATGCATCGACGAACTCATTTTGGATTCTGGGGACATGTCGGAATTCCGTTTTTGTAAACCTCTTCCTCAACTCTTGTACATGATGCAAGTATGGTAGTATTTTGGAGTTCTTGGTTGCCCATTCTTCTTGGACCTGATGTATGAGCAAATCTGAGTCCCCGATCACTAGTAACTCCTGAACGTTCATGTCAATGGCTAGTTCGAGCCCTAAGATGTAGGCTTCGTACTCGGCCATGTTATTGGTGCACGGGAACCTGAGCTTGGCGGACACCGGATAATGCTGACCTGTTTCTGATACTAGAACTGCTCCTATGCCAACTCCCTTAAAGTTTGCTGCTCTATCGAAAAACATTCTCTAGCCATCATAGGATTCTCCAATGTGTTCTCCTATGAAAGAGACCTCCTCGTCAGGAAAATACGTCTTTAGAGGCTCGTACTCTTCGCCCACGGGGTTTTCGGCAAGATGATCGGCCAGTGCTTGTCCTTTGATCGCTTTCTGAGTCACGTAGACAATATCAAACTCACTCAGCAATATTTTCCATTTGGCCAGTTTGCCCATGGGCATGGGCTTCTGAAAGATGTACTTTAGCGGATCCATCCTTGATATGAGATAGGTGGTGTAGGCATAGAAATAATGCCTCAACTTCTGAGCTACCCAAGTCAGAGCACAACACGTGCGTTTTAGTAGGGAATACCGGGCCTCGTACGGGATAAACTTCTTGCTGAGATAGTAGATGGCTTGCTCCTTTTTTCCGGTTTCATCATGTTGTCCTAAAACACAGCCGAATGCTCCATCCAGCACTGCAAGGTAGAGTAATAGTGGTCTACCCGATTCGGGCGGGACCAGGACTGGCAGCGTTGACAGGTATTCCTTGATTTTGTCGAAGGCCTTTTGACAGTAATCGGTCCATTTAGTAGCGGCGTCTTTCTTCAACATCTTAAAGATTGGTTCACAAATGACAGTGGACTGGGCTATGAATCGGCTGATGTAGTTGAGTCTCCCCAAGAAACTCATAAACTCCTTCTTGTTCTTTGGCGGTGGCAGTTCTTGGATGTCCTTGACCTTTGACCGATCTAGTTCTATTCCTCGTCGACTTACGATGAACCCAAGCAGTTTTCCGGAAGGAACCCCGAATGCACATTTAGCAGGATTCAGTTTCAAGTTGTACCTTCTTAACCTGTTGAAGAACTTTCTTAAATCTCCCATATGGTCAGTGGCTTTCCTGGATTTGATGATGACATCATCTACGTACACCTCGATCTCTTTGTGTATCATGTCATGGAAAATAGTAGTCGTGGCCCTCATGTAGGTGGCCCCAGTATTCTTTAATCCGAACGGCATCATCTAATAACAATACATCCCCCACGGCGTAATGAAAGCTATTTTCTCCGCGTCTTCTTCGTCCATCCATATCTGATGATATCCGGCAAAACAATCGACAAATGATTGCAGCTCGTGCTTGGCGTAGTTGTCAATCAGGATGTGTATGTTCGGCAATGGGAAGTCGTCTTTCGGACTGGCCCCGTTGAGGTCCCGGTAGTCGACACAGATTCTGACCTTCCCGTCCTTCTTTGGTACTGGCACATTGTTGGCTAACCATGTCGGGTACTCCACTACCCTGAGGACCTTGGCTTTGACTTGGTTGGTAACTTCTTCCTTGATTTTCAAACTCATGTCTGGGTTGAACTTTCTGAGCTTTTGCTTTACCGGCGGATATGTTGGATCTGTTGGAAGTTTGTGAGCTACAATGGATGTACTGAGACCGGTCATATCATCATATTACCAGGCAAATATGTCCTCATATTCTTTTAAGAACTCCATGTACTCCTCCTTTTCTGACGGTGACAGGTGAACACTGATGCGCGTTTCCTTGACATTCTCTGTACCTCCCAAGTTGACGACCTCAGTCTCGTCTAGGTTAGACTTAGGTCTATTCTCAAAGTCCTCAACCTCTCTAACGACCTCTTCTGGTATTTCATCTTCTTCTGAGTCTATGTCCGTTTGTTGCGTTACCTCGTCGCATGTCACATTCGTCGGTTCATCAAGACAAGTAATAGTAATGCTGTGTAAAGTAAAGTAAATGGCGGAGAAAAGAAATAATAAGAGCGAGATTTATATAAGAAACTGAAATGCTTTGATAAAACATCAAAATTGATTTGAACATCAGAGCTCTTTTCAAAATTTAGAGATAATACCGAAAGGAAATCAACTAATGAAAAAGTAAAAGACAATGCATAATGCTTTGTTCAGCCTTGCTACCCCGAAGCCCTCCGGGCCTTAGTGGTTCTGATGGACCAATTGTTGAGGCGCTCCCCTCGGCTCATGGCTTGTATGGAAGGGCCTTCCTCCCCTTCCTCCTCGAGAATGACGTGACAGTCCATATCGTCAACTTCTAAAAATAGGTTCTTCATTGCGGCCAATGTTTCATCTTCCTCTGACCCATATAAGATGTCGGCTAGCTGGAAAGTTTGTTCCACGCGGGGTATCGGGTGCTCCAGCGGATAGTAAGGGCCGCGCCAGGGTGGTGACCAGTTTTGGAATTCTTCCCAAGTATAACCGTACCCTAACCCAAAAGTGGTGCCATGCTTCTTCAGTTTGATAGGCTTGGTGATTCCCTGAAGGTTCTTGTCGAGCCCCTTGCCAGATTCATACCCGCTCCAGTTTAGTATACTCTCTATGTTGTTATCCCACCACTTATCTTTGTCCACGGCGTTCACTCGCTCGATCTGGTGGTAGGTTTCTCCTCCTAGTTTCCTTCTTCCTTCAATTGCTGGGATGGTTTGACGACTGTATATGGGGTTACTCCCGTCGCCATGAATAATCACCTCTTGGTGATTCCATTCAAACTTCACTGCTTGGTGCAGGGTTGATGCTATGGCTCCAGCGGCGTGGATCCAAGGTCGTCCAAGTAGCAAGTTATAGGATGTTGGGATGTCTATTACTTGAAAATCAACATCGAACCAAGTTGGCCCCATTTGCAGACATAAACTGATCTCCCCAATAGTGGACTGACGTTGATAGCCCCATCCTTGATTTCATGTAGACTTTTCCCCAATGTTCTGAGGGTCACCAATGGACAAATGTTGAGGCTGGACCCTCCGTCAATCAAAGTCCTGGTGATGAAATAGTCCTCGCATTGCACAGTGATGTGCAACGCTTTGTTGTGGCCTAAACCTTCAGGGGGCAACTCATCCTCGTGGAAAGTGATCTTATGACTCTCCGATATCTTCCCGACCATGTTTGCCATCTCTCCTCCAGTTATGTTGCTGGGTACATACGCCTCGCTTAGTATCTTCATCAGAGCGTTCTTGTGTGTCTCGGAGCTCTACAGTAGAGCTAGGATGGAGATCTGCACTGGTGTTTTGTTTAGTTGGTCGACAACTGAGTATTCTTTTGCCTGTATCTTCTGCCAGAGATCATCGGGCCCACTTTCAATAGGCCGTCCAGAGGCCTGCTTACTTGATTCAACCAAATGTTCCGGAGTATAAACCCTGCCGGTCCTGGTCATACCCTGTGCTGCAATTGCTTCTCCGGACCTAGTCTTTCCCTTCCTTCTTGCCTCGGCGGTGTAATCCCAAGGTATGGCCTGTGTATGGAATGGCGTTACGGCTGACATCGCTACAGGAATGGGCACTCTCGTTTTGGGTGGCAATACAACAACTTCGAATGGTACTTTCGGAGACCCAAACTCCACCTCAATTGGCTCTGTGGTCCTTTTGGATGACGGTGTTTCAAGCTCGAGAGGCACGAACATGTTTACCTCAGCATTCCCGGAGGGCTGGATCTGGACCACAATTGGATTCAGTGTGACGGCTAGTTTCTTGGGCTCGTCACCTTCGGCAATTAATCCAATTGACCCCTTGGGGTCCCAATCATCTTCTACTTCGATCATATTGACACCACCACCCTTATGATCAGGCAAGGGATTGTTGCGACCGTTAGGAGCAGGTTCCTTGGCCACGATGATTTTGTTGTCAATTAGAGCTTGGATTTTGTCTTTTAGAGATCGACACTCATCAATGGTATGCCCTTTCATGCCGGAATGGTATGCACAGGTTTTATTTGGATTGACCCACTGGGAAGGATTATCTGGAGTTATGGCAGGGATTGGGGTGACGTAAGCAGCAGCTTTGAGCCTTTCATATAGCTGGTCGATTGGCTCGGCGATGGCGGTGTATTGCCTGGGAGGTTTGCGGTCAAAGTTAGGGCGTGGCCTGGGGAAGTTTTTGCGGGCGGGAGGTGATTGGTAGTGGGCATTATAGGCTTGGTAGACGGGTGCAGGTTGGGAATATCTTGGTGAGGTGGGTTGATATGTGGGAGAGGGAGATGATTGGTAAGCGGGTGATGGAATTCGGTAAGAAGGCGGAGGTGCTTGGTAGTTGGGAATAGGCTGGTATGTGATAGGGGGTACCGGGTAGGCTTGGTATTTTATTGGGGACTTGGTTCGCTGTGCAACCATCACGGCACTCACGTCCTTTTTCTTGGATGCGCCACCAGATTGTAGGGCTTTGTTGGTAGCCTGCTGTGAGCACGTGATTTTTGCCCTAAGCAAATTATTCCAAAAATTTCAAATAAAATGATTTTACAATTTTTGTGGATGTTGTTGAATTTGGTGTTAATTGATTGCATGATAATTCATATTAAAAAATACAAAAATAATTTCACATATTAACTAGGTATTAATTTGTTTTAGAACAAAATTTAAAGAAAACCACAAAAAAATAGTTCCTAAGCACTTGTAATTGATAATTGTTGCATTTGTCTTTAAATATGGATTTTAAATAATTTTAGGAGTTAAATAGTTTAATTAGGCCTTTGTTTTAATTTGTACATTTTTATAATTAAAAAAACTAAAAGAGTAAAATACAAATAAACTAAAAAAATAAAAATAAAATAACTAAAAACGAAAAAATAAAGAAATAAACAAAAGAAACAAAGTAAAAAGTAAAAAAACTAAAAAAGAAAAAAACAAAAAAC
>NW_017681692.1:0-805 GCF_001879085.1 Nicotiana attenuata
TACCTGGTTTAGATTCTCGCTGTAGACTTTATTTAAACTATTTCTGTTATCTCATTATTTATTATGTTATCTCAGTAGGGCCCTGACCTTCCTCGTCACTACCCAACCGAGGTTAGGCTTGGCACTTACTGAATACCGTTGTGGTGTACTCATGCCCTTCCTGCGCATGTTTTTCATGTGCAGATCCAAGTACTTCCTCCCAGACGTATCATCCTCGTGGTGGAGAGCCCTAGCTGAGACTTGAGGTATATCTGCTACGTTCGCAGACCAGGAGTCTCTACTCTATTCCGACTTTAGCAGATAGTTCCTTTTATTTCCTTTCATGTTGTTTAGACTTTCTGGTGTACACTTCCGCATATTTTGAGTGGTATAGGCCGAGTGGCCTTATATACAGTTGTTATTTCCGTATGTTCAGTTTTAATTAATTATTCCGCAAATGTTAATTTGTTATTCCGCACTGTTAGGCTTACCTAGTTGTAGGAACTAGGTGCCATCACGACATGTTCATGGAGGGTGAACTGGGGTCGTGACAATCAGGTAGATGTTGCAAGAAGTAGCGCAGACAACAGATAATGGCAGACAAATGAAATAAAGTAAACACATAGAACAGTACTAGTACCGCTGCGGCGTGCAGCCCGATCCACATATCACTGCAGCGTGCAGCCCGATCCATTTATCGTCGACGGCGCTCACTGGGGGTGTGCAGACTCCGGGAGGGGCCCCTTACGGCCCAAGCGCAATATCAAGCCATCTCGTGGCATCAAATCTAGGCCCTTGGCCTCATACCAGTATCAGTATAACACTG
>NW_017681692.1:4369-8544 GCF_001879085.1 Nicotiana attenuata
CTCCCCAGATCACTAACAAGCTCAATAACGATCGAATCAACCTATCCCTCAACAATACCATTCGGGGCCAACCAAGCCGACTCAAGCTAGAACACGCATCCACATTGGCCTGCCAACGAACTCATTATCAAGGAAGCTTGAAGCTGCTCATTCCACTACTACAACTCCTACCGGAGCCATACGATACGGTTCCCGACACCAAATCAATACCGAAATCCACAACCTCGCCCGGCGACATGCCCGACCACAAAAAATGCATCCGAAAAGTCCCTCAACACTGGAACTGAATCAATGGTAGGAACCTCTGCACTGACATCCATCCCGAAGGCCCTATTAAGAAAATCAATCCTTCCCAGCCGTCCGCTGGGTCTTTGAAATATGAACTACTCTGCTAGAACATAAAACGCACCCTGCCACTCAACCTGTGGCGTTTCCGGCATAGCCCATAGCGCAATAGTCCAGAATAACCCAACACTGAGACAACCAGTCTACACCCCCAATATCATACCCAAAATCTAACATACTAAGAAAAGAAAGATTCACTCGGGCTTCCAAATCCTGGTAGTTGCTAAACAGTGCCGACACACACGATCTACAACCACATCATAGTCTGTATATGAGAACTTCCGTCCCCACATCCACACGGCACATGACTCACCATGTCAGATCCCAGTTTCGCCGTCCGAACACATGCACACCTTAATACCCAATCATTCCACGCTAGATACCCTAAAATTTCCCTGCGCCACCAAGCAAACCCGAATACCACCAGTCGATCCAACAAGAAAATGCCGCAATACTACCGAAGTATCATCAGTTTAATCACATTACCCTTTTTCTGAACATATACTATCGTCAAATCACTTCCAATTAGAAATATTATTCCCTTAACTATCTGAGGCTACCCGCTGCTCAAGAGTTTTATGAACTCTCTTTCAGAACTGAGCTGTAACCTAACACACGCAAGTCTCGGTCCTCTACAACATACCGCATATACCATACCATCCGAGGATAACATGCAAACTTTATCTCCCTTCCGAGCCACAGATACCTACGCACTCAGCTAGTCAAGAACTTTTCCATTGGTCCCATTTAGAAGAAAAATCACTACACATCCCATGATCCGCATGCCCGTAGAAAATATACATCTCCAAACCACGGTAAAACCCAACAAGAACTCTCTCCCAATTCCGTTTGCACAAACTAAACTGCCAGGACTGAATCCTTCTAACTAGACCAAGCTAGGCAAGCCGTCAAAACCCAAGAGCTTTGCTGCAAAATACCTGTACGAACTCATTACCTCGAACAC
Organism: Nicotiana attenuata; assembly: GCF_001879085.1. NCBI lineage: Eukaryota > Viridiplantae > Streptophyta > Magnoliopsida > Solanales > Solanaceae > Nicotiana > Nicotiana attenuata. Next base: position 5,679 of record NW_017681692.1, read on the forward strand.
ACACAAAGAATTAATCATATCCTTACCATGCCGATTCAGTCTACTATCAAATTATTCCATCTATCCAAATTTCCTCCTGATTCTTTTCAACTTGATATTTCCTTTTTGCTGTAGCACCACAATCCTCAACTCAGACTTACCACACGGAACCAAGCATAAAGCCACACTGTCTAAGGCTTTTACGTCGCTGAATACTTTCTTAAACATTCCCAGAAACACCACATTCCAGAATACCTTACTCAGAAGAACTTCCTGCTAATCTAAATCCGTTACCTTTACTTTCCTGATACTGATACATAGAATCCCATAATTAACATAGGAATACCACAAGTCTTGACCTCTTCCAATGGAGACTCAATTTCTAATCACATATACAACTTTAAGATACCCAATTGTTACATGTAGAATCTTGAACACATTAGAACCATTCTCGAGAGTCATTTACCCTATTTAAACTACAATTAGCCTGACCCAACGAACAGAACCACCCGTGCCTCATTGGCACTTCGACATCGCAGAATGAAATCCTCATCCCAATACAACCAAGCAACTTCCTGCTCTATGCACCAAGCATTCTTTACCAACACAACTCTAGACATTCCGTGATTCTCATACCCTATAAAGCATAACATAACCTTTGCCAAAATTTTCCTTTACTCGAGCCATAGCTAATTCACTCGCACGCCTCAACCTGGAACCAACATAGCACCTAACCGTGCAATCAACTGCTTACAGCAGACTCCCCCACTTGGCTCGAAGCCATAGACCAAGATACACTCAATAACTCAAAATACTTTTGCTCTATTGATGCCACAATACCATAGTGAGATTAAACTCAAATCATTTGTAAGCTTGTGAAAACACAAATCATCTAGTACTGTAAATCTTCTGCAAATCTCACATTCATCCCCGCAACAGTTAAACCCACTCTCATAAGCGACCCGAAATTCCAAATTTCAATACGTACTTTTCACTTGCACATGAGATCTCCTAAAATACACATAAAGATTACGCCACTTTAGAACACTCCGCAGGAGATAACCCACCTGTTTCGCGTCAATATAACATTTCTGTATACCTTCCACCATCATACACATTATACAGTTACTTAGTCTTCCCGAGTCTGAACTCATACCGCAACATAAAATTTACTTCACTCTCAACTGGAAAACATGAAAAGATTCTTCACGCGCCCATAACTCGGGCTACGCATCACATCACAATAGAAATCAAACACTTAATAGCTCATCTATTATCCTGCAGACTTCCTCGTCACTACCAAGTCATATAGATACATCTCGCAGTACTAACATACTCATCATATAGCTATCCAACCGTCACTTTCACTAATAAGGACTATACCAAACATATAAGTTCAAAACACTTACTCACACAATCAGCACCTCGGTGCTCAAGCTATAGGCAAAGATCTGACCTCAAGTCCTTTAGACTGGCCCAACATCAACTCACAGAAATCATATCTTGCCCCTCGATCGGGGAATCACAAGCCATCAAGACACATCTGATACTGAGCGCTCGTGCGCGCATACGAACACGTGGAAGGAATTTCAAGAGTTACTTTTCAAGCTGAATCAAGGACGCACGATAAGAATTCCAAGAATGTGAAGTTTTTCCTAAAGGTTCTGCAGCCTCTCGAGGATAAATACAGACGTCTCCGTACCGATCCGCGAGACTCTACTAAACATGCTCATGACTCGTGAGACCTATGTAACCTAGGCTCTGATACCAACTTGTCACGATCCAAATCCCCGCTCTGGTCGTGATGGCACCTCTCGTGAAGACAAGGCCAGCCAACTAACCCATATCGCCTTTTCAGAATTAGTTAAACATGAATAAGCAGTCTAAATATGATTTAATAATATTAATTAGCGGAAGTACAACCCAACACAACCCTAATCGGGGTGTCACAAGTCACGAGCATCTATGAGAGGGTAAATACAACTACAAGGCCTAAAAATACACTGAACATGAATAATGAACAACAGAGAGGGAAGCGGTGCTGCGAACGCTGGCAGTCACCTCGCTAAACTCCTATAGCTCTGCCTCCAATCAGCCAAAACCCGCTACCGGGTGAATAAATACTTGCATCTGCACACGAGGTGCAGGGAGTAAAGTGAGTACTCTAACTCAGTGAGTAATAAAGGTAAATAATAACTGAGCAGTAAGAAATCACGTAAGGCAAATCATCATGCTGTATAGAGCAGTGTAAAACCCTCTTTAGAAAACAGTGAAGCTGTGAAATCCTTAGAAAACATCTTGGCTCAGTTTAAACCTCTTTTGGAAATAACTTTTTCAGCCGTTACGCAATTGAATGCAAAACAATAGTGCAGATATACAGAAACTCGCCCCTCGGGCACAATACTCAGTTTTCAGATAATGCCAGGCAATCAGGTAGGTATTTCATGAAGTAGCACAGATGACAGATAATGGCAGACAAATGAAACAAAGTAAACACATAGAACAGTACCGGTACCGCTGCGGCGTGCAGCCCGATCCACATATCACTGCAGCGTGCAGCCCGATCCATTTATCGCCGACGGCGCTCACTGGGGGTGTGCAGACTCCGGAAGGGGCCCCTTACGGCCCAAGTGCAATATCAAGCCATCTCGTGGCATCAAATCTAGGCCCTTGGCCTCATACCAGTATCAGTATAACACTGCTGCGGCGTGCAGCCCGATCCAAAAGTATCCTCACAATACAGGCCCTCGGCCTAACTCAGTCAACAAAATCACATAAGCCACTCGGGCAACAATAAACATGATGCTCAGCCCAAAATATTATTGGAAATATCATTTCAAGTGTTAAAGCAAGTAAACTTGGTTGAGTTTTGAAAACAGTGAAAAAA
>NW_017681692.1:10140-10980 GCF_001879085.1 Nicotiana attenuata
AAAAATGCACTGCCCTCAGAAAGATCTACGCGATCGCGAACCCTTGTACGCGATCGCAATGAACAAACATGCCTGCAACTGAAGACTGAAAATCTGCAACTCCCAAAGCATGAAATTGATCCGTTTAACCACCCGAAACTCACCCGAGGCCCTCGGGACCTTAACCAAACATACCAACATAATTCATAACATCATTCAAACTTGTTCCAATCATCAAAATACCTCAAACAACATCACATTACTCAAAACTCATCGAATTCAAGCCCAAGTTTTCCAAAAACTTCCGAAATACACTTTCGATCAAAAACCCGACCAAACGACGTCCGAATAAACTGAAATTTTTCACACACATCACAAATGGCATAATGAAGCTACAGCAACTCTCGGAATTCCATTCCGACCCTCGGATCAAAATCTCACCTATCAACCGGAATTCGCCAAAATACTAAATTTGCCAATTCAAGCCAAATCCTTCCACGGACTTCCAAAATGCATTCCGATCGCGCTCCTAAGTCATAAATAACCCAACGAAGCTAACCAAATCATAAGAATTTCGATCCGAGCTCATATACAAATAAGTCAACTCTTGGTCAAACCTTCCAAATTCAAAGCTTTCAACTGAGACTGTTCTTTCAAATTCATTCCAAATTTTTCTAAAAACCAAATCCAATGATTTACATCAGTCATAATACATAACACGGGGCAAGTCATGCCCGAGAACTGGCGATCAAGGTCCAAAAGCTCTAAACGACCGGTCGGGTCGTTAACGNGTATAAGATGGATTAATTTGAAATCAATAAAAATTGAGTAAAAAGTATACATTTTTTAAACAAAGTCAAA
>NW_017681693.1:0-432 GCF_001879085.1 Nicotiana attenuata
TCCATCTTTCTCTCTAGGGCTTGATTTCGACATTGATTCAGAGCCCCAACACACTGACAATGAAAATTTCACGAGACAATGGAGATGAATAAGTGGTGAATCGTGGTTGTATTCATGGAGAAAGACTGGCGTTGAGAGAGAGAGAGAGAGAGGGTGGAGAAAAATCTGAAAGAATGAGAGAGAAAAATAATACAAAGCGTATTTTATGGCTTAAGGGTTGGAGGTGACCATAAATAGATATTTGGCTATAAAAATCAAAAGGTAGCTATGTAATATAATTTTTTAAAGGGTATTAATGTGATGACCCAAAAGGTCATCACTTGTTTTTAGAATGAATTCTGCATTCCAAGGCCTTAAAAACTTCTTTTAGCATCACCTCGATTTGCGTGCGTAGTCTGGGCGCGTAGCCGGAAAGCCTATGTGTGAAAATCT
>NW_017681693.1:1392-10980 GCF_001879085.1 Nicotiana attenuata
GGATTCTATTTTGGTGGGGAAAGAGAAGGGCCGATAATTTATGTAGGTATAGCGCCTTATGTTAAGACGCTATACTATAGCGCCTTATGTTAAGACGCTATACTATAGCGCCTTATGTTAAGACGCTATACCTTTCCGCTCATTTTACGTTCAAATATAGTGTCTTATATTAGGGCGTTATATCTTAACTGGGCAAACGACCGTTAAGGTATAGCACCTTAAGCTAGGGCTATATATATTTTGGTCACCAATTTTTTTTTCTATACATTTTGATTCTTTGAATCCAAAAGAATCACATTTTGGTTCCGGTTCTTACTCTCCTTTTTTCTGTCTCTCAGTTGTCACTATTTATTTACGGTACAGAAGAAAAAAAAGGTGTCCTCCAAAAGAGTCGTGCCACGAAAAAAGAAAATATATTTCTGCCTTTCTAATTTCTTTCCTCGTAAAAAATTCTACTTTTCAAATTTAGCAATTTTTGTACCATCACTTCGACTTTCTTTGCTTTTCTATCTTTTAGATTAAAGAAAAGCTGTCACCTTTTCATATTGGGATTAGACTTGACAAATCTCTCCTTTGCACTTAAAGAGGTAGTTTTAGAATAAGTTGTCGGTACAATCAAAATTGTCTCGTATTCTAAGATTGAATATCACTTCCTTAAAAATCTAATGGCCCTCACATTATTAATCATGAAAATATTTGATGATATATGTATCTTATAAATATTTGAATGATGAAATATCACTTCCTTAAAAATCTAATGGCCCTCACATTATTAATCATGAAAATATTTGATGATATATGTTTGATCATAAAATATACATCTTGGTTCAAATAATTAAATTTATGTAAATAGAGGTTAATCTTAGTTAATGATAATATTCTTAGATGGGATTTTTTAAAGAAGCAATAAATACTGTGCAAGTACGGTCGGGCAGCGATAGTGGTATGTAGTGAATATTCCACAAATCAGAAATAACAATGTACATTTGAAAACTATAAACAACAATAAATGACATTTAAGTAAATAAAATTAATGTGTCACCCAAGAAAGGATGGGACGAGAGGATGCTCTTTCTGACAATGATGAATGATAGACAATCCCTTAAATTTTTGAGTTATTCTCCTATTTGATGGAAAAATATAAATAAGAATCTCAGTGAAAAGGTGATGCTTGTATCTTAACAAATGAGATCCGATTCTGTTTCTCAAGTCAAAGTGTGCTTTTTACAAAATGAATATCACATGTCCCCTATCATTATCTCTTTTTCTATTTATATGGACATGTTCCTAAGAAACCCTAATAGTACAAGTGTAGAGAATATCCATTAAAATATTCTCTTTAATATCCTATCTTGAAAACTAGTCATTACAACTCTATCAACGGTACTCGACCTCGATCCTTGTTGACACCTCGACGACGGCTCTTGCTAACTCTTCGACCACTGCTTCTTGGGCCATTTCGACAAACGACCAAGTGGGAACTCTTCCCTTAATACTATCTTGGCTTAAATGATGTTGACCCATATAATACATATATCTTACAAATATTTGATTCCTATATAGTAGACTTTTCAACGATCTCTTAGTATGATTCCGCTTATGCTTCTCAATATGAATGCCTCTTGCCGACCATCTCATGTGGCCTCCAGTCCGACTGCATTTCCTGGTTAATTGGCCTTTTTTCTTGATATGGGATTTTCCTGGTGTGCTCCAACCTCACAAAGCACATAATCCTTGTACCGCTTTTTCAACTATTTCAATTTTTTGTCAAAATTTCTCCCAATATATACCAAAATGCTACATGTACTATCGCTCTGATATTTTTTTGGTGGGGTTAATGAAACACTAAGGGGTCCTTTGCAGTGGCGGAGGCAAGATTTTTGCTAAGGGGTTCAAAAAAGGAATAAGTTAAAAAAATTAATGAGATTGTAGTTAGTGGTAATTAAACCAATGACCTCATAATGGTTTTGAACCGCCTTGACCAGTAAGCCACGCTTTTGGGGTGTGTGAAGGGGATTCAAAACATAATATATATAGAGGTAAAAACCAGATTTTGCCTTATATACACAGTATAATTTTTCGGCGAAGGGGGTTCGGGTAAATACCCTTGCGCCCCCCTAAATCCGCCCCTGGTCGTTTGGTTCAAAAATCAAGTCATCCCAAGATTAATTATTCCAGAATTAGTTATCTCGAATTGTTATCCCACCCTTCTATAGAGTTAAAAATAACACTTCAATTCCGGAATAACTAATCATGAGATTAGTTATACCACTATTTTATGCCAATCAAATATGGGATAAACTCATCTCAAATTCAATCCCTATATTTGATTATCCCTTATCCCTTGTATGAAACGAGCCTTAAAACGAATAATAACCACAATACAATAACGATAAGGATTAATTACACAAAACATCCTTATAATGATAGTATAATACGACTCAGTTTCAAATATGCCCCATGTATTTTAAAATCAAAACACTTACGCCGTTATGCTATATAAATCCTATACTTATACCCCTATGAGGTATATTCGTAACTAAGAATATTAAAATATAATTATTAGAAAACAAATTCAGATTATCAGTAAGAAGTTTTTTCTCATTTTTATTTTATTTTATCTATTTCTCCTTCAGAATTATCTTCAATTAATTTTCATTTGTTTCATTATAAGAGGTTTAAATATTTTTTAACTTTTTTTGTATAACATTATATTTAAAAGTTTGGAATTATAAAAATATTTTACCAAATACGTAAAATTCGAGTTATCTCATTAAGTAATTAATTTATATGCATTTTCTATTTATGAGTTTCAAAAGATACATATTTCAAAAATATTAATCTTTTTTAACCAAAGGTGTGAATAATGACTTTTTTTTTTTTTAAAATGGATAATTTTTTCTTAAGTTTCATAAAAAAAATACATAAAAAAATTATTCATGGTTTTAGTTTATCTCGTAACAATTATATTTTAATAAAGGATAAACCTCATAGGAGCGTAAGTGTAAGATTTCTATAGTATAGGAGTAGTAATTACAAGAAAATACACATGACTTCACACCATAGCAAAAAATGATCCATATTTTTAAAGTTTACCCCGTATAGCCCAGTTTGTATAGAATTTGAAGGAAAGATTTTAATCACTAAACTAGTTCTCTATTGAGAAATTTTCACATTCCACTATTGTTTAGTGGTTATTAGCTAGCTGTAGCTACCGTTTACTATATTACTTCCTATAGCTATGGTTTCAATTTTTAGAGTGTATTCGATGTATTTAAGCTACTGTATTCGTGAATATAGTAGCAAAACTCGGCGTGAAACAGGGGAGTACAACTAGGCAATTATTGTATTCGACTGTATTCACGATATGTATTTGTGAATACAATAACACAAATAGCGTAAATCGTGGTCTATTTAGCTGTTTTTAAACGGAAAGTGAATGAATTAACACAATATACTCCTAATATAACTCAACAAACTCAATTATAACACACAAAATTTATAATTTCAGTTATAAAAAGATTCTCAACCGAAAAACACCCTAAAACAGAGCAATCTTCAGGGATTCAATCCATCCTTTCTTTTTTAGTGGTATCTTTACTAAAATATTTTCTAGTGATATCTTTACAAATAGATTTATATATTGAAATCATATAATTACATTGAATACAGTTAAATACATAAAAATACATTGAATACATAAAGTATAGCAGGTCATCTACAGTGTAAAAACATATGAATACATACTGTAGATACATTTGAATACATATATACATCTGAATACATAAATTATATTAATTAAAAAAAACATATGAATACATTCATGGAATATAGCGAGACAGTGAATACAATGAAATACATGGAATACAACGAGATACATTGAAATACACTAAAAAAAAAGACAATGAATACAATGAAATGCATAGAATACAACGAGATACATTGAAATACAATGAAAAAAAAGGTAACAGACTCTGCAAGTTGCTCAGCCCCAAACTCCGTCGTCTTTGTTCAAGAACAGTCCTAATGTCGTCTCGTCGAGAGGGCCGCGATTCTGACTCGAAACTCTCAAAATTTGGCGCAAAAACGAAAGAAATTCCCCCGAAAATTCACTATAATTTCATTTGAAAATCCCTCCAATTCATATTTCAAATATACAACCCCTCAAAAATTTTCCTCAATTTACCTTTCGATAGCAGATTTCGAACCTCCATCTTTCTCTCTAGGGCTTGATTTCGACATTGATTCAGAGCCCCAACACACTGACAATGAAAATTTCACGAGACAATGGAGATGAATAAGTGGTGAATCGTGGTTGTATTCATGGAGAAAGACTGGCGTTGAGAGAGAGAGAGAGAGAGGGTGGAGAAAAATCTGAAAGAATGAGAGAGAAAAATAATACAAAGCGTATTTTATGGCTTAAGGGTTGGAGGTGACCATAAATAGATATTTGGCTATAAAAATCAAAAGGTAGCTATGTAATATAATTTTTTAAAGGGTATTAATGTGATGACCCAAAAGGTCATCACTTGTTTTTAGAATGAATTCTGCATTCCAAGGCCTTAAAAACTTCTTTTAGCATCACCTCGATTTGCGTGCGTAGTCTGGGCGCGTAGCCGGAAAGCCTATGTGTGAAAATCTGTGAAAATTGATAAATTTTGACTATAAAATGAATTAATTTAACTTCGGTCAACTTTTTGGGTAAACGGGCCCGGACCCGGACCCATAATTTGACGGTCACAGAGGGTCAGTAGGAAAATATGGGACTTGGGAGTATGCCCGGAATCAAATTCCGAGGTCCCAAGCCCGAGAAATAAATTTTTAAAGAAAATTATTTTCTCAAAAATATATGAGTTTTTGAAAATTAAATGTGTTTGAAATTTGATGGTATCGGGCCCGTATTTTGATTCTCGAGCCCGGTACAGGTCTTATATGTGATTTAAGTCGAGACTGTGAAGTTTGGTAAGAAACGGGCTTGAAATGACGTGAATCAGACCTTATTTGAGAAAATTGGAAAATTTGATGTTCTTAAGTGATTTCATGCTTTTGATGCTAAATTCATAGTTGTTGATGTTATTTTGGTGATTTCAATGCACAAGCAAGTCTGTATGATGTTTTTGGATTATAGAGCATGTTTGGTTTGGAGCCCCGAGGGCTCGGGTGAGTTTTGGATAGGCCACGGAGTGAAATTTACACTTCGGAATTTGCTGGCATGTTGCAGGCCTGCAGGCTTCGCATTTTCGAAGCCTCGCTCGCAAATGCGAGTAGCCCATCGCAAATGCGAAGATGGCCTGGGCTGGCCTCTATCGCAAATGCGATCATTTTATCGCAAATGCGAAGGGGCCAGATGTGACGACCCAAAGGGTCATCACCTGTTTTAAATGAATTCTGTGCTTCTGAGGCCTTGAAAACCTCATTTAGAGTCGCCTCGATTTGTGTGCGCAGTCCGGGCGCGTAGCCGGAGGGCTTAAACGTGAAATTCTATGAAAAATTGCTAAATTTTGGTGTTAAAATGAATAAATTTGACTTTGGTCAACATTTTAGGTAAACGGACCCGGACCCGTGATTTGACGGTCTTGGAGGGTCCGTAGGAAAATATGGGACTCGGGCGTATGCCCGGAATCGAATTCCGAGTTCCCGAGCCCGAGAAATGAATTTTTAAAAGAAATTATTTTTCTGAAATTGTTAAGGAAAATTGAAATGATATTTGATTAGAACGTGTTGGTATCGGGCCCGTATTTTGGTTCCGGCGCCCGGTACANTAAGACGCTATACTCTAGCGCCTTATGTTAAGACGCTATACCTTTCCGCTCATTTTACGTTCAAATATAGTGTCTTATATTAGGGCGTTATATCTTAACTGGGCAAACGACCGTTAAGGTATAGCACCTTAAGCTAGGGCTATATATATTTTGGTCACCAATTTTTTTTTCTATACATTTTGATTCTTTGAATCCAAAAGAATCACATTTTGGTTCCGGTTCTTACTCTCCTTTTTTCTGTCTCTCAGTTGTCACTATTTATTTACGGTACAGAAGAAAAAAAAGGTGTCCTCCAAAAGAGTCGTGCCACGAAAAAAGAAAATATATTTCTGCCTTTCTAATTTCTTTCCTCGTAAAAAATTCTACTTTTCAAATTTAGCAATTTTTGTACCATCACTTCGACTTTCTTTGCTTTTCTATCTTTTAGATTAAAGAAAAGCTGTCACCTTTTCATATTGGGATTAGACTTGACAAATCTCTCCTTTGCACTTAAAGAGGTAGTTTTAGAATAAGTTGTCGGTACAATCAAAATTGTCTCGTATTCTAAGATTGAATATCACTTCCTTAAAAATCTAATGGCCCTCACATTATTAATCATGAAAATATTTGATGATATATGTATCTTATAAATATTTGAATGATGAAATATCACTTCCTTAAAAATCTAATGGCCCTCACATTATTAATCATGAAAATATTTGATGATATATGTTTGATCATAAAATATACATCTTGGTTCAAATAATTAAATTTATGTAAATAGAGGTTAATCTTAGTTAATGATAATATTCTTAGATGGGATTTTTTAAAGAAGCAATAAATACTGTGCAAGTACGGTCGGGCAGCGATAGTGGTATGTAGTGAATATTCCACAAATCAGAAATAACAATGTACATTTGAAAACTATAAACAACAATAAATGACATTTAAGTAAATAAAATTAATGTGTCACCCAAGAAAGGATGGGACGAGAGGATGCTCTTTCTGACAATGATGAATGATAGACAATCCCTTAAATTTTTGAGTTATTCTCCTATTTGATGGAAAAATATAAATAAGAATCTCAGTGAAAAGGTGATGCTTGTATCTTAACAAATGAGATCCGATTCTGTTTCTCAAGTCAAAGTGTGCTTTTTACAAAATGAATATCACATGTCCCCTATCATTATCTCTTTTTCTATTTATATGGACATGTTCCTAAGAAACCCTAATAGTACAAGTGTAGAGAATATCCATTAAAATATTCTCTTTAATATCCTATCTTGAAAACTAGTCATTACAACTCTATCAACGGTACTCGACCTCGATCCTTGTTGACACCTCGACGACGGCTCTTGCTAACTCTTCGACCACTGCTTCTTGGGCCATTTCGACAAACGACCAAGTGGGAACTCTTCCCTTAATACTATCTTGGCTTAAATGATGTTGACCCATATAATACATATATCTTACAAATATTTGATTCCTATATAGTAGACTTTTCAACGATCTCTTAGTATGATTCCGCTTATGCTTCTCAATATGAATGCCTCTTGCCGACCATCTCATGTGGCCTCCAGTCCGACTGCATTTCCTGGTTAATTGGCCTTTTTTCTTGATATGGGATTTTCCTGGTGTGCTCCAACCTCACAAAGCACATAATCCTTGTACCGCTTTTTCAACTATTTCAATTTTTTGTCAAAATTTCTCCCAATATATACCAAAATGCTACATGTACTATCGCTCTGATATTTTTTTGGTGGGGTTAATGAAACACTAAGGGGTCCTTTGCAGTGGCGGAGGCAAGATTTTTGCTAAGGGGTTCAAAAAAGGAATAAGTTAAAAAAATTAATGAGATTGTAGTTAGTGGTAATTAAACCAATGACCTCATAATGGTTTTGAACCGCCTTGACCAGTAAGCCACGCTTTTGGGGTGTGTGAAGGGGATTCAAAACATAATATATATAGAGGTAAAAACCAGATTTTGCCTTATATACACAGTATAATTTTTCGGCGAAGGGGGTTCGGGTAAATACCCTTGCGCCCCCCTAAATCCGCCCCTGGTCGTTTGGTTCAAAAATCAAGTCATCCCAAGATTAATTATTCCAGAATTAGTTATCTCGAATTGTTATCCCACCCTTCTATAGAGTTAAAAATAACACTTCAATTCCGGAATAACTAATCATGAGATTAGTTATACCACTATTTTATGCCAATCAAATATGGGATAAACTCATCTCAAATTCAATCCCTATATTTGATTATCCCTTATCCCTTGTATGAAACGAGCCTTAAAACGAATAATAACCACAATACAATAACGATAAGGATTAATTACACAAAACATCCTTATAATGATAGTATAATACGACTCAGTTTCAAATATGCCCCATGTATTTTAAAATCAAAACACTTACGCCGTTATGCTATATAAATCCTATACTTATACCCCTATGAGGTATATTCGTAACTAAGAATATTAAAATATAATTATTAGAAAACAAATTCAGATTATCAGTAAGAAGTTTTTTCTCATTTTTATTTTATTTTATCTATTTCTCCTTCAGAATTATCTTCAATTAATTTTCATTTGTTTCATTATAAGAGGTTTAAATATTTTTTAACTTTTTTTGTATAACATTATATTTAAAAGTTTGGAATTATAAAAATATTTTACCAAATACGTAAAATTCGAGTTATCTCATTAAGTAATTAATTTATATGCATTTTCTATTTATGAGTTTCAAAAGATACATATTTCAAAAATATTAATCTTTTTTAACCAAAGGTGTGAATAATGACTTTTTTTTTTTTTAAAATGGATAATTTTTTCTTAAGTTTCATAAAAAAAATACATAAAAAAATTATTCATGGTTTTAGTTTATCTCGTAACAATTATATTTTAATAAAGGATAAACCTCATAGGAGCGTAAGTGTAAGATTTCTATAGTATAGGAGTAGTAATTACAAGAAAATACACATGACTTCACACCATAGCAAAAAATGATCATTATTTTTAAAGTTTACCCCGTATAGCCCAGTTTGTATAGAATTTGAAGGAAAGATTTTAATCACTAAACTAGTTCTCTATTGAGAAATTTTCACATTCCACTATTGTTTAGTGGTTATTAGCTAGCTGTAGCTACCGTTTACTATATTACTTCCTATAGCTATGGTTTCAATTTTTAGAGTGTATTCGATGTATTTAAGCTACTGTATTCGTGAATATAGTAGCAAAACTCGGCGTGAAACAGGGGAGTACAACTAGGCAATTATTGTATTCGACTGTATTCACGATATGTATTTGTGAATACAATAACACAAATAGCGTAAATCGTGGTCTATTTAGCTGTTTTTAAACGGAAAGTGAATGAATTAACACAATATACTCCTAATATAACTCAACAAACTCAATTATAACACACAAAATTTATAATTTCAGTTATAAAAAGATTCTCAACCGAAAAACACCCTAAAACAGAGCAATCTTCAGGGATTCAATCCATCCTTTCTTTTTTAGTGGTATCTTTACTAAAATATTTTCTAGTGATATCTTTACAAATAGATTTATATATTGAAATCATATAATTACATTGAATACAGTTAAATACATAAAAATACATTGAATACATAAAGTATAGCAGGTCATCTACAGTGTAAAAACATATGAATACATACTGTAGATACATTTGAATACATATATACATCTGAATACATAAATTATATTAATTAAAAAAAACATATGAATACATTCATGGAATATAGCGAGACAGTGAATACAAATGAAATACATGGAATACAACGAGATACATTGAAATACACTAAAAAAAAAAACGAACAAATAGAA
>NW_017681694.1:0-10978 GCF_001879085.1 Nicotiana attenuata
TAGTCAGTGTGCTAGGGTGAAGGTTTAATTTTGGAGTAAGTCGGTAGGTTTTTCTTTCATTTAATTAATTCTTCTTAATGATAATTGATTCTGGTTTTAGTCTTTAGTTTTTGGTTCAATTTTGCTTTGATTTTCTGCTGGTTTGAATATCTTTGTCGAGTGAGTAATTCATGTTTGCCATTGATGATTCGACCCCAGTTCAATTTAGTTTGAATTGTTGACTTGTTTAGTGAATTAGCTTAGTTTGGATTAACAATTTAGTTAGAAGTTCCATGTTCTGATCAATGGGTTGAGTAGTTAGTTCAACTGTAGGGTTTGTTTGGTTTTAGCTGAATTCCTCTTTTCTTTTGGGTAATTAACCGTGGTTACTACTAGGGTTAAGGGGCTGGGTCAGTTAATTCTAGCTTGGTCAGTAATTTCAGGGGATGCTAAGGGTAGTTTAGGCATGGAAAAGGGTAGTTTAATCAGATTTGGTAATTGGTGAAGTAATGTAAAGGTAGAATAGGAATTGTAATGGGTATAGAACCTTCTAGGATGGACTATAGTGCAGATTACAGTAAACTTAGGGTAGTTACTTGTGTGACAAGTCAGAAAATAAAGGATAAAAATAGAATTAAAATAGGGACTAATGGGTAAAGGGAAAATCTAAAATTGGACCCTAAGTTCACCTATAAATAGGCATTCATTTGCCTTGATTCACAAGTTTGGGAAGCCCCAAAAATCCCCCCTAAAAGTAGTTTATATTTCCAGAATATGGAATTGGAATTTCAGATGAACACTAGAGCTGAAATCTTCTTTTCTTCATAAAAAATCTAAAAAAAAAACAAAAGCTATAGAAAAATCAAAAAAAAAACAAACTGTTTCATTGACAGCTTTAGGTTAATTTCGCGATTTGGTATTTGATTTGCATCTTCTAGTTCAACATCGGATGGTTGAAGTTTTAGGGATTTCCTGAATGTCGATTTGAGTCAATTTTGGATGTGATTGAGCTATTCTAGTAGAGTTCAAGTCAAGGCTGAGTTGTTCGAAGTTTATTCTGGTTTATTACTCGTTTAGTTCTTCTGAAACTAGCTGTTATTTGGTTGGAACGTCATATTCTGGGTCAAAACTTCAGTTCGGAGTCACTGCTTGATTATTGGTTACTGTTGCTGAATCATTGTCGCTGCTACTGACCTCTATCTCTTCAATTTTGATTCGAATTCTAGGTACATGTCTCAAACCTTAGTGGTGTAATACATGATGTTAAGAGTTTGGAATGGAACCTCGCGGATTCTTCACCTGCTGATCTTGTTTACTTTTCTGCATTTTACCCATAGTATTAACTGTATAATTGAATTGTGTAAACAACTTTGGACTGTATTAACTGAAACTCCACGGGCTGTACTGGACTGTGTGATTTATTTGGACTGTATGATTTATCTGCCTAGATCCTAATTCCAATACTTTAGCATAGTATATAGCGCAACAGGTTTATGTGGAAATGAATCGCTGCCAACTTTCGGATTTAGGGGATAATTTCAAGTACTAGAACTGACTTTATGAGTTAGTTATTAGTTACCTTAGATAATCATGGCATTTTACGTCTGTTTGTATTACTCCTTAGTTTGATAGCCTCACATGATTAATTGCTCCAGATCTATTTGATGTATGAAATTGAATTAGTATTTTGGGTGAGCAGTAGAGTGTGGGTAGAATTTGATAACAAATGTGCACGTTTGTCAATTTAGGCCGTTAAGTTTGATATTTTAATTTAGCTAGTGATACTTTAGTTTGACCAACACATTCAGAATAATGCAGTGATCCGTTCAGTCATACACAAACCCAAGTATAAGATTAAAATTAAAGCAGTCAGTATCATCTAGATTTGAGCAGAACAAATTGAGGCAATTTCAGTGGCTGCTTGTGTGAATCAAAGTGAAGCTTGGTCTGCCTTGATGATTTGGGCTCAACAGCCCATTGTCAAAAGTGTAGGCTTCACTGCCTTAATGAGCGGCCCAGGTTCAGTTCGTGCGCCCGTGTACGTTTGCGCCTAGGCCAAGGCTTGTGACGGGCCATTCTTTTGAGGTAGACCTGAACACAATTTTTCTTCCGGTGTGCTCTAATCCAGCAATAAATCCATTAGGGCTCTTTCATTGGGGACAAGTGAAATAGAAGATCGTAGTTAATTTAGGTTTTCCTTTTAAATAATAAAGTGAGATGAGCCTCGCCAATAAAAATGCAAAATTACGGGGCCCTCAATAGATGTTATAAAATACTTAGAATTCGGGTGAACCGTTTAGCGAATTTTACGGTTTTCCCCAAAGATAATAAAAGCGTAGTTGCTTTAGGCGCGAATTTTAATAATATTACCTTCCTTAATGCGGGTGCACATTTATGTGACCCAAATCTAAATCTCAACGAAGTTGGAATGCGTCAAAAGCCACGGGCGCACCGGTGCGACGTGGTTCGAGACACATTTTTACGACGTTGCAATTCTTATTAAAAAGACATAAAATAAAAGCGGTTAAGATAAAGAGCACATAGGTTAGAATATGTTTAAAAATCAAATAAAAGCGAATACAACAGTTGAGCGACCGTGCTAGAACCACGGAATCCGAGAATGCCTAACACCTTCTCCCGGGTTAACAGAATTCCTTACTCGGAGTTCTGGTTCGCGGACTATTAACAGAGTCATAATTTCCTCGGATTGGGATTCGACCGGTGACTTGGGACACCATTAATCTCCCAAGTGGCAACTCTGAATATTAATAATAAATCTCGTTCCGACTGTCCTTTAATTGGAAAAACTCCTTTGCGCCCTCGCGGGTGTAGCGAAAAGGGAGGTGTGACACCAACCGGTACGGGGACATACCAATTGGGGTCTTGTAAGCCGTCTGGTAAGCCCATAAAGCGTCATCCAAATTTTTCGACCAATCAGTCCTATTAGCATTTACCGTCTTGGACAAGATACTCTTTATTTCTCGGTTGGACACTTCCACTTGACCACTAGCTTGAGGATGATAGGGGGTGGTCAATTTGTGATTTACTCCATACTTAGCAAGCAATGAGTCGAAAGCCTTGTTGCAAAAGTGAGACCCCCCATCACTAATGATAGCACGAGGGGTACCAAACCTTGTGAAGATACTCTTTTTCAAGAATGCCACAACACTACGGGCTTCATTGTTGGGTAGAGCCACGACTTCCACCCACTCTGAGACATAGTCCACCGCCACGAGAATATAAGTGTTCCCACAAGAGCTCACGAACGGACCCATGAAATCGATGCCCCAAACATAAAAAATATCCACCTCGAGAATCGTATTGAGAGGCATCTCATCCCTTTTTGAAATTTCGCCGGCCCTTTGGCATGCATCACACCTCTTTACCAAGTCACTAGCATCTTTAAACAAAGTCGGCCAATAGAAACCGCAACTCAAAATCTTTGAAGCCGTCCTCACCCCTCCATGATGGCCACCATAGGGGGACGAGTGACAAGCCTCCAATATGCTCAATTGTTCACCTTCCAGGACACATCTTCTAATCACACCATCTGTGCAAATTTTAAACAAGTACGGATCATCCCGATAAAAATCCAAACTATCCCGTTTGAGTTTCTTCTTTTGGCTGGACGAGAGCTCACACGGGACAGTTCCGATCACAATGAAGTTGGCGATATCCACGAACCATGGCATGTCACACATTGACACAGAAAGAAGTTGTTCGTCGGGGAATGCATCATTTATCTCAAGACCGTCACCTGGCCTCCCTTCTTCCTCTAGCCGNTTTTCTTACTCTTCTCTAATGCTTCCTGTAGTTCTGCTTCAGTTTGCCTTACTTTACTCCTTGTAGTTCTTCCCCTAGGTACAGAAGTAGCAGCAGTCTTGGGAGATGTTACTTTGCTTTTCTTTGATGGTTTGTCAGCAACTGGGGTCTTTTGTGAAGACGCCTTGCGCTTCTTTGGGTCATAACTGGCCCCTACTTTCTTTAGAATATCTGCTAAAGTCTCCTCCACAGAAGAACCAAGTTCTTCTTGTTGCTCACTCATCTTAACAAGTCCCTCAGCAGCTTCTCCTGATCCGCTTCCCCCTGACTTCAAGCCACCTTCTTCTCCACCACCACATATAGCAAGAACCCCCCTTTCTTTTTCTTTCTCCTCATACTAGTCTCAGCCCCTTCAACATTTTTCACAGCACCCACAAGCACAAACCTATTATCTACCTTCTCAGCTATATCAGAAAATACATAACAGGTGTTTACCTCTCTTGGGTTTTCTTGACTCTTGTCATTGTCAGATGACCCAGGTTCTTCTCCTTCACTAGCAGAGATGAACTTTTCAGATTCAGAGCTTGAGTGGGATTCTTCAGATGAAGCCTCTTTTCTTTGACTAGCCTTTAATTTCTCGTTCAAGGCTTTTCTGAGAGGGCCGGATGCTACAGTTTTTCTGTGTAACATCTTTTGCCTACGAAATCTGGGTTTTGGACTTTCAACTAGAGGTGTTGATGATGAGGTATTAGAGGAAATAGGTGGGGGAGTTCCAGGATTGTCTTGAGGATTAGTCATGGCGGATAATTTCTGGAAATATTTTGGGGATTTTTGGAGAAGAAAAGGGTTTATCAGAAGGATTAGAGAAGTGAAATGACGGTTATGAGTGATGAGAGAGGGTTTGGAGTGTATTTAAAGAGGGATCATGGTTAAGCTTGTAACGGCAGCTTTTTCAGAGGTCAATAAGAAGCCTAATCAAATTAGAGTTCCGGTCTCTTTAGAGATAAATGAGTGACGCTAGTTTTTAGGAAAAAATCCCGTTTTAGTTAGACTCCTAGGATAATGAAACTGGTTCAATGCTCAACGGATAGAATTTATGAAAGTTTGGTGTAATTATGACTTCTGCTCATGGTTGATAATTTTATCTTTATAATTGTGCAAAGTATAGAAACATACCTGAACTTTCTTATGAGCATATACTGATTAACCAGGTTCTTCAAGTAAAACTTCCCTTGATCATGCCTCAAATGTCAGAATAGAAAAACTTTGTAAGAGATTAAGGATTCATATAAACACATGTCACAGGAGTATAATAATCAAATATGAGACTGAGTAAGAATTAGTCTAGATATTTACATTGAATTAAGAACTCCTAACCAAAAATTTTTTTTTCCATCTTTTTCATCATTTTTTTCTTTTTTTTTTCTTTTTTTTTTCATTGTGCATTCTGAACTGGACCTTTTAGGTGATCTTAATCATCCCTAATTCCAACCTGTTCCTTTCAAAGTTTTCTCTACTCAGTGCTTTAGTGAAGATGTCAGCTATTTGTTTATCAGTAGCACAAAATTCTATGGAGATTAACCCTTTCTCATAGTTATCTCTTAAGAAGTGGTGTCTAACATCTATGTGCTTGGTCCTTTTATGATGAACAGGGTTCTTTGTCATACTTATAGCACTAGTGTTATCACTGAATATTGGTATGCATCCCACTTCTATACCAAAGTCTACTAATTATTGTTTGATCCACAGTAGTTGAGCACAACAAGAAGTTGCAGCCACATACTCAGCTTTAGCAGTAGATAGGGCTACTGAATTTTGTTTCTTGGTAGCCCATGATACAAGACATGAACCAAGAAAGTGAGCCATACCTGAGGTGCTTTTTCTATCCACTAGGAAACCTGCATAGTCAGCATCAGCATAACCTACTAGATCGAAATTACTACCTTTAGGGTACCATAGGCACAATTCAGTAGTCCCCTTCAGATATCTCAATATTCTCTTGACAGCAGTCAAGTGAGACTCTTTAGGATTAGCTTGAAAACGAGCACAAAGTCCTACACTGAAAACAATGTCAGGTCTGCTGGCAGTAAGATACAAGAGTGAACTAATCATACCCCTATACAACTTTTGATCAACTGATGAACCAGGTTCATCAACATCTAATTTAGTGGCAGTTGCAATAGGTGTATCTATTTCTTTAGAGTCTTCCATTTTAAACTTCTTGATTAGTTCTTTTGTATACTTCTGCTGATGAATCATGGTTCCATTTGGACTTTGTTTGATCTGCAAGCCTAGGAAGAAATTTAGTTCACCCATCATACTCATTTCAAACTCACTTCCCATTAATTTTGCAAAGTCCATACTCAACCTATCAGAAGTGGCCCCAAATATTATGTCATCAACATATATTTGTACAACAAGAAGATCTTTACCTTTTTCCCTTAGGAACAAAGTGCTGTCAATTTTACCTCTTTTGTACCCATGCTCCAGAAGGAATTTTGACAATCTTTCATACCAAGCTCTTGGGGCCTGCTTGAGAGCATAGAGAGCTTTATCTAGCTTGTATACATGATCAGGACATTCTTTACTTTCGAATCCTGGAGGTTGTCTCACAAACACTTCTTCTTTGAGATAGCCATTTAGGAAGGCACTTTTGACATCCATTTGATGAAGAGTGAATTCCATATGTGCTGCAAAGGCTATGAGGAGTCTAATTGCTTCAAGTCTAGCCACTGGAGCAAAAGTCTCATCATAATNCCCTTAGGTCGGGTATTCAAAGCTTGAGAAATTTGGCCTATTTGTACTTCTAGGTTCCGGATAGATGTGTTATGCGAAGCCAATTATGCATCAGAGTCTTGGTTCTTTTCATCATCTGCTCGAACATCATCTCTATCCCGCCCATATCACGTTCCGGAAGAACTAGACCGTTGGGATTGGAAAGGGGTTGGATTGTTTGGTTGTTGGAATAGTGGGGGCCTTTGAAAGCCTTGCCCTTTACCACCATTATTCCACCCTCCTTAATTGTTATTGTTGTTGCTCCAATTATTGTTGTTCCCGTTCCAATTGCCTTGATTGTTACCTTGATTACCCCAATTGTTGTTCTGATTGTTGTTGTTCCAATTGTTACAGCCTTGTTGTTGGTTATTGTTATTCCAATTACCGCCGCCTTGTTGATTGCCCCAATTGCTTTGGGGACGCCATTGTTGATTCCCTTGATTTCCTCTATTTCCTTGGTAGTTATTGACATATTGACATTCCTCACTTTGATCATCATAGCACTCATTCGAATAACCACCACCATCATTGTTGTTGTCAAATTGCTCACCATTACCTTGAGGTTGTTGTTGCCCTCTTTGCCTCCTTTTTAGCATAGAAACATTTTCCATTGCATTGACTTGGCGCGGATTTTGAACTTGTTGCAATTGCACCTTCGCCAATTGATTCATAGTTGTTGTAAGTTCGGCAATAGCTTGGCCATGATCGTTCAATTCCTTGTGCAAATGGATGACCGTGGGGTCGACCTTAGGGCACATTCGCTCGGCTTTGCCATGCCGAAGAGGTGTCGGCCATTTCATCAAGTACATCACATGCCTCTTGGTAAGAAAGTTTCATAAAGTTCCCTCCGGCCAATTGGTTCACAATGCACTGATTCGTGGTGTTGATGCCCCAATAAAAGGTTTGTTGTATCATCGCCTCGGTCATGTCGTTATTAGGGCACTCCTTCACCATTGTTCTATATCTTTCCCAAATTTCGTGCAAAGGTTCCGTTGGCATTTGTTTGAAAGCTAGAATCTCATCCCGAATAGTCGCCATATGACTTGGAGAAAAGAACTTGGCAATAAATTTGTTTGCTAATTCATCCCATGTGTGGATAGAATGATTTGGAAGCCTTTCTAACCAGTCCAACGCTTTACCCCAAAGAGAAAACGGGAAAAGCCTCAATCTCAACGCATCCTCTGACACGTTTGTTTGTTTGCTGCCCCAGCATGTATCTACGAACCCCTTCAAGTGCTTGTATGCATTTTGATCGGAGGCGCCCGTAAAATACCCTCTTTGCTCGAGCAAGGTCAACATAACATTTGTGATTTGAAAGTTCCCCGCCCGGATTCGGGAAGGAACAATGGCACTCGCGTACCCTTGATTTGGGAGAACTCTTGGGACTACTCTTGTCGGTGGCGGAGGAGGGTCTGGAATAGGATTGTTGTCATTTGCGTTGGCCTGACGGCCTCTACGTGGAACTTGAGGTGCTTGAACCTCTTCGGGCTCAAGATCATCTACCTCCACCCCCGCATGCACGTTGCCAAGAGGGTCGTTTGCATTAAGAGCCATAGTACCTGAATGATCGACACAAGTAAAATTAGTAAACAAGAAGGAAACAGAAGCAAAACACAAAACTAACCAAACAGATAGTCAACACCGTAAGCTCCTCGGCAACGGCGCCAAAAAGTTGATCGCTGCCGACTCGACACTACACTAAGGTAGGAAGAGCGGGTCGCTACAGCTTTTACCCGAATAGTGGTTCGGGATCGAATTTCCACAGGGAGCTAGTAGTGGAGTTGTAATGTCTGCTTAGTCTAGAATTGCGGTTGTGCTTCTAATATCACTTCAAACATCTTTGGTTTTGATTTTTATATCTACCTTTATAAAGCTAATGATTGAAACTAAATTATGCTACGGGAATATTGCTAAGTTGTAATTAATATAGCGAAAGGCACTAGGGTCGTGGCATTACCTAAGTGGTTAACTAACGGGTAGATGCTACTAAGGATAGATTAACATATTTGGGGCTTATGCTATAACCGTTGCACAATTGTACCCACTCTCACACCTCTCGGTAGAGAGAGTGATTTTGCCCAATTGACTCTCTCGAGACCAATTGGGTAGGCCAATTAGACCAAGCA
The DNA here is from genome assembly GCF_001879085.1 of Nicotiana attenuata. NCBI lineage: Eukaryota > Viridiplantae > Streptophyta > Magnoliopsida > Solanales > Solanaceae > Nicotiana > Nicotiana attenuata. Next base: position 8,643 of record NW_017681694.1, read on the forward strand.
ACTAGGGTTCAAGTAGGGTGATTACTCTCTCGAGATTTAACCCGTTAAATGGGACTAACATTTCTCATGGGTCCATCCCAATTCCTTGTTGGGTCAATTTTGGGGTCATAGACTCTCTTTCTCAAGAAGAGTTAAACCCACAAAGCTAGAATCAGTATTTGCAACCACCAATCCTTAATTAAAACCTGAAATTAACCCAAACAGCAAACACCCAATATCAATCTAACCTTAAATGGCAACACCCATCAATTACCCACACTAGGGTTGAGCCACAACCCTAGCTAGTGAGTTTAGCTACTCATGCTAGATGCAAAAATTAAAGAAATAGATGAAGAAATAAACATATTAATTAATTGCTAGGAAGAAAATACAATATTGAAGAGCAAAAGTGCCAAAAATGGCTAAACTATTCGTTCTCACGAGCTCAGCAGCTTCAGAAAAATAAAATTTTTCCTAAAAATGGAAAAAGGTCCTATTTATACTGGGCTAAAAAAAACTGGACAAAAATATCCCTGCGGGGTCAGCGCGGACCGCGCAAACATGACCGCGGCCGCGCTGGCTCTTGAACTTTTAGTTTCTGCTTCTCTAAAGTTGAGGACCGCGGACCGCGTGAAAATGTAACGCGGCCGCGGTGGAAGTTTGGCGCGGCCGCACAGAAATGAGCGCGGGCTGCTTTGCTTGGAAGGGGTCAAATTTTGGCTCTCTGAATCTCTGCTCCGCGGACCGCATAAAAGTGTAGCGCGGCCGCGGAGCCTGACCACGGACCACGTGGAAATGACTGCGGCCGCGTAACCTTCCCTTTGAATATACCATTCTTTGGACCTCCTAGTGCGGCCGCGGTCACAGTTGCACGGTCCGCACTAGGTCCTCTTTTCCTCAACTTCCTTAATCTTTGACACTTGAGCAGGTTTCACTCCTTTCTGAGCCGATATTTGACTTTCGTCGCTTTGTCGATCAAACCTGCAATCAAGTACAATTTGTGAGCATTTTGGGACTATTTTGTAGCAATTTATAACCAAAGCGTAGGCAAGTAGGGGTATAAAACACGTTAAGATCCTAACTTATCAATATCATGAAATAAGGACAAACGATATAATCTATCCAAACATTGTATTCATCAAACGATACAGTACAATACAATACAATACAAATATAATATAATACGATACATTATTGAACAATGTGTAATGACCATCCAAACAAGCTGTAAATGGGTTGGTTGCAACATCAAGATTAAATTGCATCTCAAAAAGTAAAAAATGTAAGCTTTAAACAAGAATATATAAAGCTATTAAATAAGGTGAAGATCTCTTATTACGACTTGTCTTTAGGCTTCCAACACCATTGAGTTGCCTGTGATGTAAGTTTTGATGATGTCCTTTCATTTTGAAATTCATGTATTATGCTAATGTAACAATATTTTTTGACATTTAGATGATTGTTGTAGTATTAAATATTGATGTTATAAACGTCAATACCACACAAGAGGGGGGTGATTTGTGTGGTACCTAATTTTTGTGTTAGAAGAACCTGGTTCTTCTAAGTGTTCTAACTACAGCAATTTGCGGAATAATAAATACTGAAAGTAAAGTGCACAGAGATTTTTATGTGGAAAATACCTGGCTCAAAAGGTGAAAAAACCACGACCTACTACTCAGTAGGATTTTCCCAAACTCCACTAAAATCATTGAGCCAAAAACTGCATTTACAAAACTCTTTGTAAATCTAAGGATTAACTCTAATCCCAGTGTAGCACACAGCCTCAACTGTTGCGACACTTTCAAGTTAACTCTAACTTGAATACTTAGAGTACCTAATACAATTGCTTCTAAGAAAGCTGAAAGGTACAATATGAAAACCTACTACAATTGAACTAGACTTAGAATAAACACAATGATGAAACTGGTTCTTCTATCTTAGTTCATGTAGCTTCAGACGTGCACACTTGTATCTCGCATATGTTGCTTGCAAATCAGACTTGATCTTTTTGCTCTCAAATATGCTTAACTTCTGCTTATGTGCATTATCTGTAAAAGAGAACAACTTGGTTATTTAATGGATTAGCAGTTAGAGTTTGATCGAGACTCCAATGCTTATCCGTAGTCGATTTGAGTCCTTAACCAATACAAACTCCCATCCTTATCCTAGCTTAGGATTGTGTTCTCTTATCATAAGGAGACTGTCCTTCTTAGAACTCAATGCAACCTTTTCGATTTCATTCAGAAGATATTTGCTGCGTAATCTTCAATACATATCTTCCTCACGTGCCTTCCATGTGCAATGGTTATGACTAACTGTGTCTCTCAAGATGGACCAGGTCCTTCCCTGAGTTCATT
>NW_017681695.1:0-1396 GCF_001879085.1 Nicotiana attenuata
ATAATTCTTATATAAGGTAAATTTTAATTGATTTTAATGTTTTAAGTATTGAGACTTTCCCTAATTCAGATGAGAAACACTTAATAAATAAATTATAACTGACTTCAAAGACTAAATATTAGGAAGATAATCAAATTACTATTTTGTTTAACATTAAATCTATTTTTGAAGGGTAAAAAAGTCGAACGATATTTCGCTAAGGGGCTTCGTGCTTTTAATATTAGAAAAATAATCAAAAAGACTATTTTACCAGGGTGAACCCTATTTTTTAAGGGTAAAAAAGGCGAACGACATTTTGCTAAGGGCCTTCGTACTTTTAATATAGTATAGATATAGATATAGATAGATAGATATAAATATAGATATAGACAAAGTCGGATCTAGGATTTAAACTCTATGGGTTCAACTTTTAAAATTTTTAACATTGAACCCATTATATTTCAAAGTTATGGGTTCAAATTTATTATATTTGCAATTTTAATGAATTTTTACACATAAATTTTTACTCCGCGTTAAAAGTTATGGGTTAAATGGAACCCGTAGCTACCACCTTACATCCGCCTCATATAGATTAGTTTAAGGTAACTTTAAAAAAAAACGTATAATAGTCCGTCATAATTGAAGGCCATTTTTATGTTAATTTTGTCCTTGCAAAATCGTTGCATAACGAGCGTAGCTCTATTAAAATATTTTTCAAATAAACCCGTTCTATTCAACAAACAAAAGCATTATAATACATCTATCGCAACGAAGGCTATAACCGTGGCATTACATTAATTGAGCTCTTTTGATTTATTACTACTCCTGTTAATCTTTTCTTGGAATTCTGAACACTGAAAATTGAAACAAATTGAAGACAAACTTCACCCTAAGTCCAGATTTCTTCTCTTTTCTCCATTTTGTGGTAATTCTAGTGGTTCGTCTCTCTCGTTATCTGATGCAATTGCAGAATTGAGCCTTGAGAAGAAGCTGAGTTGGCAGAGTTAGTTAGTACTGGTAGAAGTTAGTTACAATTTGTTATAAGAATTTAGCGGAAGTGAGTGGTAGTTAGCAGTATAGATTCCTTCATTCAGCTGAAGTATAAGTATCACGACAATTGTATTGCACAATTCATTCAGATATAATAACATCTCTCTTCTCTCTATATTCTCTCTCTTACGAGTTAGCTAAATATCTCGGATCAGTCCCTGATTTAGCCTCATCTTCCTCGAGCTGCAGCTCCTGGATTAGTTCTTTTCATCTTAATTCTTCTTTGTTGCATCAATTGGTATCAGAGCTGCTCGATTCTTGGCATCGACATGGGTCGGGATAAAAATCAAGACAAACCTATTGACGGAATGGATGGTAAAATTTCAGAAATTCAAGAACAGTTGCAGAAATTAATGGAGGGTATGAC
>NW_017681695.1:4776-5839 GCF_001879085.1 Nicotiana attenuata
CTACAAAGTTCCACTGCTTATCACCTCAGACTGACGGTCAAACAGAGGTTTTGAACAGAACCTTGGAGACTTATCTTAGGTGTTTTTGCTCTGATAGTCCTCGCGATTGGTTAGCTCATTTACCACTAGCTGAATGGTGGTATAACACTACATATCATACTGCAATCAAATGCACTCCTTATGAAGTTTTGTATGGTCAGAAACCTCCAATACATCTTCCCTATTTGGTTGGTGAAGCTGTTACTGATATGGTTGATCGATCATTAGCTGCTAGAGAAGCCATAGTACAGCTGCTGAAATTCCATCTGGCCAGAGCTCAGCAGAGGATGAAGGACATAGCTAACAAGCATAGGTCTGATAGGAGCTTTGTGGTAGGAGATTGGGTTTATCTAAAATTACAACCCTATAGACAAATCTCAGTTGCTTCCAGGCCATTCAATAAGCTGGCAGCAAAGTATTTTGGTCCTTATCCTATTACTGCCAAGGTTGGAGCTGTTGCTTATCGGTTATTACTACCTGCAGATGTTTTGATTCACCCAACATTCCACGTGTCTCAACTTAAGAAGTGCCATGAAGTTCCTGCTACCATTTCTCATCCACCTGTGCTGCATTTATCCAGTCCTTACTGTCCTGAGCCTGAAGGCATCTTGAGCAGGAGGTTGGTCAAGAAAGGAAACAAGGCTGTATGTCAAGTCTTGGTTAAATGGTCAGGTGTTGATGCTGCTCAAGCTACTTGGGAGTACCTCACTGACTTACAACATAGATTTTCCTCCTTCACCCTTGAGGGCAAGGGTGTTCTTGATTAGGGGGTATTGATGGAATTGCAGAATTGAGCCTTGAGAAGAAGCTGAGTTGGCAGAGTTAGTTAGTACTGGTAGAAGTTAGTTACAGTTTGTTATAAGAATTTAGCGGAAGTGAGTGTTAGTTAGCAGTATAGATTCCTTCATTCAGCTGAAGTATAAGTATCACGACAATTGTATTGCACAATTCATTCAGATATAATAACATCTCTCTTCTCTCTATACTCTCTCTCTTACGAGTTAGCTAATATCTCGGATCAGTC
>NW_017681695.1:10149-10977 GCF_001879085.1 Nicotiana attenuata
CGGACTGCTGCAACCACTTCCAATCCCTGAAGGTGTTTGGACTGATATTTGCCTAGATTTTATAGAAGGTCTTCCTAAGTCTAATGGCAAAGAGGTGATTCTTATTGTCGTAGACAGGTTGAGCAAGTATGGGCATTTTATGAGTTTGCGGCATCCTTATACTGCTCAGTCAGTGGCCCAATGTTTCCTAGATAATGTTTACAAGCTTCATGGCATGCCTGTTACAATGACAAGTGATAGGGACCCTATATTCCTCAGTTCATTTTGGCAAGAACTTTTTGCTCTACAAGGTGTCCAGCTACAAAGATCCACTGCTTATCACCCTCAGACTGACAGTCAAACAGAGGTTTTGAACAGAACCTTGAAGACTTATCTTAGGTGTTTTTGCTCTGATAGTCCTCGCGATTGGTCAGCTCATTTACCACTAGCTGAATGGTGGTATAACACTACACATCATACTGCAATCAAATGCACTCCTTATGAAGTTTTGTATGGTCAGAAACCTCCAATACATCTTCCCTATTTGGTTGGTGAATCTGATAGGAGCTTTGTGGTAGGAGATTGGGTTTATCTGAAATTACAACCCTATAGACAAATCTCAGTTGCATCCAGACCATTTAATAAGCTGGCAGCAAAGTATTGTGGTCCTTATCCTATTACTGCCAAGGTTGGAGCTGTTGCTTATCTGTTATTACTACCTGCAGATGTTTTGATTCACCCAACAGTCCACGTGTCTCAACTTAAGAAGTGCCATGAAGTTCCTGCTACCATTTCTCATCCACCTGTGCTGCATTTATCCAGTCCTTACTGTCCTGAGCCTGAAGGCAT
>NW_017681696.1:0-1276 GCF_001879085.1 Nicotiana attenuata
AACTTGGGAGTGGGAATGTTGGGAAGTCATCAGGTTATGCTTGCATCAACTAGAGACTGGTGACCATATGTTGGAAAATCATCAAGATATGCTAGCATCAACTAGGGAGTGGTGACCTTATGTTGGAAAATCATCAGGTTATGCTAGTATCAACTAGAGAGTGGCACCCTATGTTGCAAAGTCATCAGGTTATGCTGGCATCAACTTGGGAGTGGGACCCTATGTTAGAAAGTCATCAGGTTATGCTTGCATCACTAGGGAGTGGTGACCCCATGTTGGAAAGTATCAAGTTATGCTGGCATCAACTAGGGAATGGGACCCTATGTTAGAAAGTCATCAAGTTATGCTTGCATCATCCAGGGAGGGGGACCCTTTGTTGGAAAGTCTTAGGTTATGATGGCATCAACTAGCGAGTGAGACCCTATGTTAGAAAGTCATCAGGTTATGCTTGCATCAACTAGGGAGTGGGACCCTATGTTGGAAAATTATCAGGGTATGCTAGCATCATCTAGGGAATGGTGACCCTATGTTGAAAAATCATCAGGTTATGCTGGCATCAACTGGGGAGTGGGACCCTATGTTCGAAACTCATAAGGTTTTGCTGGCTTCAACTAGGGAGTGGGATCCTATGTTGGAAAGTCATCAGGTTATGCTTGCATCAACTAGGGACTGGTGACCCTATGTTGGAAAGTAATCAGGTTATGCTGGTATCAAGTAGGGAGTGGGACCCTATATTAGAAAGTCATCAGGTTATGCTTGCATAAACCAGGGAGCGGGACACTATGTTGGAAAGTCATCAGGTTATGCTGGCATCAACTATGGAGTTAGACCCTATGTTGGAAGTTCATCAGGTTATGCTGGCATCAACTAGGGAGTGAGACACTTTGTTGGAAAGTCATTAGTTTATACTGGCATCAACTAGGGAGTGGGACCCTATGTTGGGAAGTCATCAGGTTATGCTTGCATCAACTAGGGAGTGGTGACCATTTGTTGGAAAATCATCCGGATATGCTAGCATCAACAAGGGAGTGAGTTATGCTGGCATCAACTAGGGAGTGACACCCTTTGTTGGAAAGTCATCAGTATTTGCTGGCATCAACTAGGGAGTGGGACCCTATGTTGGGAAATCATCAGGTTATGCTTGCATCAACCAGGGAGTGGGACACTATGTTGGAAAGTCATCAGGTTATGCTTGCTTCAACTAGGGAGTGATGACTCTATATTGGAAAGTTATAAGTTTATGCTGGCATCAACTAGGGAGTGGGACCCTATGTTG